>NW_006419768.1:2146-3136 GCF_000296735.1 Chrysochloris asiatica | reverse complement strand
CCAACCATTAGAATATCAGTCATTAATCTTATCATTGTAGTAAATTTTTATGACTTTGTGATTGAAGGAATTCTATGTATGTGCATATATATATTTATGCATACACACACACACACACACACACATATATATATACATAGAATATATAAGAGCCTGTATTTGTAGTTCTGTTGTTGTTGTTCTGTGCCATCAAGTCGGTTCCCACTCAGCAATCCTGTATAGTGTTTCCAAGCAGCAGCTAGTGAGTTTGAGCTGTCAACCTTGCAGTTCAAACAGAACTTGCAGTCCAGGGCATTAACCCACTGCACCACACCAGGACTCCATGAGCTTATTAAAAATCTTCAACTCACAAAGTCATAAAAATTTACTATAGGGATGAAATTAATAACTGATGTTCTGTTGGTTGGAATCTGGATAAGATTGTGCTATCAGATTAGTCTACAATGAAGTTGGAGTCCTAACGGCTTTTGCTAACACTTTATTTACTGTATGTTATTTGAGTTGAATATTGTCCAACTTTCTATCTGGTGCAAATCCCAACACAAATGCTTACTTCAATATAGACAAGGCCATAGCCTATTCCTGTATGTTGTTGTTGTTAAGTGATGTCAAGTTTGTTCCTACCCATAGCGATTCTGTATAGGATTTCCAAGGAGGAGCTGGTTAGCTTGAAACGCCAACTTGACAGTTTAAACTGACTTTGCAGTCTAGAGCATCAACCCATAATGCCACACCAGAATTCCTGTATAGTAAATCATAAAATTGAACATCTGTGAGTGAACATCTGAGAACTAACAAATTACCACTGTAACATTATTTGTAGTACATATTACTAAAGATTGCTGTTAAGTACTGTGGAGTCAGTTCTGACTCATAATGACCCTGCACAGAGTTTCTGATGCTGCAAATCTTGACAGGAGCAGAAAGCCTCATCTTTCTCCCGCAAACAGCTGGTAGTTTTCCAATTGCCGACTTTGACACTAGCAGCTC
>NW_006419768.1:0-1131 GCF_000296735.1 Chrysochloris asiatica | reverse complement strand
TTTCCTAGTGAGAGCCTAAGAATAATTACTTCAGGTACAGGGTATATTAACTTTTAGATCTGTAGTTTCAATCACAGAGTTCCGTACCAGTGGCTATAGAGTCAATCAGGACTCACGGCAACCCATGTGCCTCAGAGTGGCACTGTGCTTCATAAGGGTTGTCATGGCTGTGAACTTTCAAACTGATTGCCAAGTGTTTTTTTTTGTTTTTGTTTTTGTTTCTTTTTGAGGTGCATCTGGGTAATTTGAACCACAAACCTTTTGATTAATAGCAGAGCATTTAACAGTTTGTGCCACCCAGGCACTTTTCAAACATCCTTCTATAGATTGTTATTGTTGTTGTTAACTGCCATTGAGTCGGTTTCGACCCATAGCGACCCTGTATAGGGTTTCCCAGGAGTAGCTGGTGAGCTTGAACTACCAACCTTGCAGTTCAAATGGCTTTGTAGTCTAGCGAATTAACCTACAGAGTTACACCAGGACTCCATTCTATAGATTAGGTTAGCAGAAAACTGACATCTGAATAATTAGGCTTTGGAAATATATCAGTGCCATAATTTTCAGGATGTGAATGAATCAATATAGTCTGCATTTCTCATTAATTAACACCCAATCTTAAATCAAAAACAAAAAACTCAGAAAATGTTTTGGTTGTTGTTAAAGTTGTTGAGTTGCTTCTGATTCATAGCAACCCTTTATAGGATTTCTAAGAAGTGGATGGTGAGTTTAAACTGTCAGCCTTATGGTGGACAGTCCAGTGATTATTCTACTGTACCACACCACAAACTTTAGAGGCACAGAAAAAGAACATTTGAAACCTGTGATGAGATTTGAAATGTGAGGGATATTGAAGACATATTTTTTATTGATCTGTCCATGATGACACCTAGATCTTTTTCCTCAGAGTTTACAAGTAATTCAAAAAGTGTCAGTAGGAATGAAATGTTTAGATTTTTTCCCCCTCGCAATGATGTATTATAGCTTATACACAGGTGGGGTGAATTCCCTGTTTGTAAATTTATACCTCTCTTGCTAGCTAAGACCTTTTAAATCTCACTATCTGCTTCCATCACAACCAAATTAAAGAGTTATTATCACTTTGCTTGTTTGTTTCTTTCATTTAAACATTGC
>NW_006419767.1:1968-3100 GCF_000296735.1 Chrysochloris asiatica | reverse complement strand
GCTCTGCATATGGACATTTTGGACTCTTCTGCCATGTAGGTAGCTACATATACATGGATATGTTGGACTGATCTTCCAAATAGGTAGCTCTCTGTATATGAACATATTGGATTTGTCTGCGATGTAGGTAGCTTTCAATATATGGACACCTTGGACACATCTGCCTTGTAGCAAGAACTCTGTATATGGAAATGTTGCACTACCCTGCCATGTAGCTTGCTCTTTGTATATGGACATTTTGGACTCATCTGCCATGTAGCTAGTTCTCTGTACATGAATATGATGAACTGATCTGCCAAATAGGTAGATCTCTGTGTATGAACATATTGGACATGTGTGCCATGTAGGTAACTCTCAATATATGGACACCTTGGACACATACATCTGCTTTGTAGCTAGAAATTTGTATATGGAAATGTTGCACAATGCTGCCATGTATCTAGCTCTCTGTATATGGACATTTTGGACTCGTTTGCCATGTAGCTAGCTCTCAGTATATGGACAAGCTGGACACATCTGCCATGTATGTAGATCTCAGTATATGGAAATGTTGCACTACTCTGCCATGTAGTTAGCTCTCTGTATATAGACAAGTTGGACTCATCTGCCTTTTTCCTAGAAGTTTGTATATGGGAATGTTGCACTACCCTGCCATGTAGCTAGCTCTCTGTATATGGACATTTGGGACTTGTCTGCTGTGTAGTTAGCTCTCTGTATTTGGACATTATGGATTTGTCTGCCATGTAACTAGCTCTCTTTACATGGATATATTGGACTGATCTGACAAGCAGGTAACTATCTGTATATGAACATATTGGGCTTGTCTGCCATGTAGGTAGATCTCATTATATGGACACCTTTTACACATCTGCCTTGTAGCTAGAACTCTGTGTATGGAAATGTTACACTATCCTGCCATGTAGCTTGCTCTCTGTATTTGGACAATTTGGACTCATCTGCCATGTAGCTTGAACTCTGTATATGGAAATATTGCAATACTGTGCCATGTAGCTATCTCTCAGTATATGGACACGTTGGACACATCTGCCATGCAGCTAGTACCCTGAATATGGACATGTTGGACTACTCGGCCATGTAGTTAGCTCTCTGTAGATAGACAAGTTGGACTCAT
>NW_006419767.1:0-1028 GCF_000296735.1 Chrysochloris asiatica | reverse complement strand
TGTACATTGATATGTTATACTGATCTGTGAAGTAATTAGCTCTTTGTATATGAACATATTGGACTTGTCTGCCATGTAGCTAGCTCTCAGTGTATGAACACTTTGGAATCATCTGCCATGTAGCTTGAACTCTTTATATGGAAATGATGCACTACTCTGCCATGTAGCTAGCTCTCAGTGTATGCAAACCTTGGACATATCTGCTATGAAGATAGAACTCTGTATATGTAAATGTTGCTCTACATTGTCATGTAGCTAGCTCTCTGTATATGGACATTTTTGACTGGTCTGCAATGTAGCTACCACTCAGTACATGGATACGTTGAACTGATATGCCAAGTAGGTTCCTCTCTCTATATGAACATATTGGACTTGTTTGCCATCTAGCTAACTCTGAGTATATAGACATGTTGGACTCATCTGCCATGTAGCTAGTACCCTGCATATGGACATGTTGGACTGCTCTATCATGTAGCTAGCTCTCAGTATATGGACACGTTGGAAACATCTGCCATGTAGCACAACTCTGTATATGGAAATGCTACAACTCCCTGTCATGTAGCCAGCTTTCTGTATATGGACATTTAGGACTCATTTGCCATGTAGCTTAAAGTCTGTATATGTAAATTATGCACTACTCTGCCATGTTGCTACCTCTCGGTATATGGAAATGTTGCACTTCACTGCCATGTAGCTACCTTTCTGTATATGGACATATTGGACTTGCTTGCCATGTAGCTACGTCTCAGTATATGGACATGTTGGACAAATCTGCCATGTAGCTAGTACCCTGTATATAGACATGGTGAACTACTCTGACATGTAACTAGCTCTCAGTATATGGACACGTTGCACACATCTGCCATGTAGTTAGAACTCTGTATATGGCTTTGCTGCACAACCCTGTCATGTAGCTAGCTCTCTGTATATGAACATTTTGGACTCATCTGACATGTAGCTACATCTCTGTATAGGGATATGTTGGACTGATCTGCCAAGCAGTTAGCCCTCTGTATATTAACATATTG
>NW_006419766.1:2260-2866 GCF_000296735.1 Chrysochloris asiatica | reverse complement strand
CCATCTAGCTGGGGGTCTTCCTCTTTTTCTCTGATCCCTCACCTTACCAAACATGATAGATATCCTTCTCCAGTGACTGGTCCTTCCTGACAATATGTCCAAAGTATGAGACACCAAGTTTAGCCATCCTGGCCTCTAAAGGAGCACTCTAGCTGCACCTCTTCCAACACAGATGTGTTGGTTCTTTTGGCAGCCCGTGGCACTTTCAATATTCTCCTCTAACACCATAAGTTAAAGGCATTAATTCTTCTCTGGTCTTTTTTACTCATTGTCCAGCTTTCACATGAATATGAGGTTATTGAAAATACCATGGCTTGGGTCAGGTGCACCTTAGTCCTCAAGCTAACACCATTGCTCTTCACACTTTAAAAAGGTCTTGCACAGCTAATTTTCCTATTGCAATACATTGTTTGATTTCTTGACTGATGATTCCATGAGTGTTGGTAGTTGATCCAAGAAGACTGAAGTCCTTGACAACTTCAATCTTTTCTCCATTGATATAAATGTTGTATATTGGTCCATTGGTGAGAATTTTTGTTTTCTTAACATTGAGATGCAATCCACACCAAAGGCTGTGCTCTTTGATTTTCCTCAGTAAATATTTTA
>NW_006419766.1:0-1200 GCF_000296735.1 Chrysochloris asiatica | reverse complement strand
TCATTTTCTACAGCTTCAGTTTGAATTTGCATATGAGCAATTGATGGTCTGTTCCACACTCTGCCCCTGGCCTTGTTTTGACTGATGATATGGAGCTTTCCATCATCTCTTTCTGCAGATGTAGTCAATTTGATATCTATGCATTCCATCTAGTGAGGTCCATGTGTATAGTTGTCTCTTGTGCTATCTAAAGAAAGCATTTGAAATGAACAAATCATTGATTTTTCAGAATTCTATCATGTGGTCTCCAGCATCATTTCTATCACCAAAGCCATAGTTTCCAACTACTGATCCTTCCTCTTTGCTCCCAATGTTTATATGCTAATCACGAGTAATGATCAATACATCTTGATTTCATGAGACCATCTGCAGGGCAAATTTGATGATGGAAAAGCAGAAGAGTTGTGGGATGACATCACCAACATCTTTTACAAAGAAAGCAAAAGGTTATTAGACAGAAATATAGGTCCCCTCTTACACTGAAACTCAAAGGGCACACATGAGCAGTAATGTAAGCTCGATGAAGACTACATTGGTCTAATGGTGAATGGGAGAGGGGGAAAGGCAGCGATAAAGAAATGGGCTCAGTTCAACTACATTCCATAGACTGTTGTTGATGAGAGAGAGAAGAGAAAGGGATGGTTGGTCCAAAGTGTGGTGAGACCTGGGGACACCTGATTCTATGGACAGGAGCATAGGCTCAGAGGGCTCTTGCTGAGAGTGAAGTAGCCAGCTGATTTGTAGTGAAGGAAGATGTACAAGAACACATTAACTTTCCAATAGTACCCATTTGACCTAGCCTTGATGGCTTGATAATCAGAACTTTACTAGAGGAAGATAAATAATAATAATAATATTTTTTAATAAAGGAAACAAGGGTTAATTGCTACAATTTGACGAATTTGATCTATACTCATTGAGGTAGTAACTATAAATACCAACAGAGAGGGAAGGAGTATTCAAAAGTATCAATGCTATCCCCTCTGTACACAGGGTAGATAGGGACGGGCAACTCTGGTAGCGTAGTGGTTACGAATCGTGCTGTGAACCCCAAGGTCAGCAGTTCGAAACTACCAGCTCTTCCGTGGGAGAAAGATGAGGCTTGCTGCTCCCATAAAGATTTACAGCCTCGGAAACTCTGTACAGGGTAGCTATGAGTAGGAACCGACTCCACGGCACATAACAACAACAACAACAATT
>NW_006419765.1:0-3214 GCF_000296735.1 Chrysochloris asiatica | reverse complement strand
CTGCCATGTAGTTAACTCTCAGTATAGGAACACCGTTGACACATCTGCCATATAGCTAGTATTCAGTATGTGGAAATATTGCACTACCCTGCCATTTAGCTAGCTCTCTCTATATGCACAATTTGGAATCATCTGCCATGTAGCTAGCTCACAGTACATGGATATGATGGATTGTTCTGCCAAGTAAGAAACTCTCTGTATATTAGCATATTGGATTTGTCTGCCATGTAGTTGGCTCTCAGTATATGGACAAGTTTGACATGTCTGCCATGTAGCTAGTACACTGAATATGGACATGATGGATTACTTACCCCTGTAGCCATCTCTCAGTATATTCACACGATTGTCATATCTTCCATGAAGCTAGAACTCTGTATACGGAAATGTTGCACTACCCTGCCATGGAATTCGATCTCTCTATATAGACAAGTTGGACTCATCTGCCTTGTAGATAGAAATTTGTATAAGGAAATGTTGCACAACCATGTCATGTAATTAAGTCTCTGTACATGGACATTTTGGACTCGTCTGCTATGTAGCTAGCTCTCTATAGATGGATACGTTGGTCTGATCTGCCAAGTAGGTAGCTCTATGTAGAAGAACATATTGGACTTGTCTGCCATGTAGCTACCTCTTTGTACATGGATATTTTGGACTGATCTGACAAGTATGTAGCTCTCTGTACATGAACATAATGGATTTTTCTACCATCTAGTTAACTCTCAGTATAGGAACACCATTGACACAACTGCCATATAGCTAGTATTCCGTATGTGGAAATATTGCACTACCCTGACATGTAGCTAGCTCTCTGTATATGCACATTTTGGAATCGTCTGCCATGTAGCTAGCTCTCAGTACATGGATATGATGGATTGTTCTGCCAATTAAGAAACTTTCTGTATATTAACATATTGGACTTGTCTGCCATGTAGTTGGCTCTCAGTATATGGACAAGATTGACATGTCTGCAATGTAGCTAGTAAACTGAATATGGACATGTTGGATTACTTAGCCATGTAGCCATCTCTCAGTATTCGCACACGATAGACATATCTGCCATGTAGCTAGAACTCTGTATATGGAAATGTTGCACTACCCTGCCATGGAATTAAATCTCTATATATAGACAATTTGGACTCATCTGCCTTTTAGCTAGAAACCTGTATATGGAAATGTTGCACTACCATGCCATGCAGTTAAATCTCGGTACATGGACATTTTGGACTCGTCTACTATGTAGCTAGCTCTCTGTACATGAATACATTGGACTGATCTGCCAAGTAGGTAGCTCTCTGTATACGAACATATTGGACTTGTCTGACCTGTAACTTGCTCTCTGTACATGGATATTTTGGACTGATCTGGCAAGTATGTAGCTCTCTGTATATGAACATAATGGATTTGTCTGCCATGTAGTTATCTCTCATTATAGGAACACCGTTGACACATCTGCCATATGGCTAGAATTCAGTATGTGGAATTATTGCACTACACTGCCATGTAGCTAGCTCTCTGTATATGCGCATTTTGGAATCATCTGCCATGTAGCTAGCTCTTGGTACATGGATATGATGGATTGTTCTGTCAAGTGAAAACTCTCTGTATATTAACATATTGGACTTGACTGCCATGTAAATGGCTCTTAGTATATGGACAAGTTTGACATGTCTGCCATGTAGCTAATACACTGAATATGGACATGTTGGATTACTTAGCCATATAGCCTTCTCTCAGTATATGCACACGATAGACATATCTACAATGTAGCTAGAACTCTGTGTATGGAAATGTTTCACTACCCTGCCATGGAATTCGATCTCTATATATAGACAAGTTGCACTTATCGACCTTGTAGCTAGAAATCTGTATTTCGAAATGTTGCAGTATCATGCCATGTAGTCAACTCACTGTACAAGGACATTTTGTATTCGTCTGCCAAGTAGGTAGCTCTCTGTATACAAACATATTGGACTTGTCTTCCATGTAGCTAGCTCTCAGTATATGGACACGTTGGACACATATGCCATGTAGCTAGAACTCTGTATATGGAAATGTTGTACTACACTGCCATGTAGTTATCTCTCTGTTATTAGATAAGTTGTAGTCATCTGGCTTGTAACAGGATCTCTGCATATTGAATTGTTGCATAACCCTGCCATTTAGCTACTTTTCTGCATATGGACAGTTTGAACTTTTCTAACATGTAGCTAGATCTCTGTATATGGATATGTTTGATTCATCTGCCAAGTAGGTTGCTCTGAGTATATGGACATATTGGACATCTTGGCCATGTAGCTAGCTCTCAGTATATGGAAACCTTGGACACATCTGCCATGTAGCTAGAACTCTGAATATGGACATGTTGGAGTACTCTGCCATGTAACTAGCTCTCTGTATATAGACAATTTGGAATCATCGGCCTTGTGCTAGAACCCTGTATATGGAAATAATGCCCTACCTTACCACGTATCTTACTCTCTGTATATGGACATTTTAGACTCTTCTGCCATGTAGCTAGCCCTCTGCATATGGATCCGTTGGACTGATCTGCCAAGTAGGGAGATCTCTGTATACGAACATATTGGACTTGTCTGCCATATATATAGCTACCTCTCAGTACATGGATCTGATGGATCGTTCTGCCAAGTAAGTAAATCTCTGTATATTAACAAATTGGAATGGTCTGCCATTTAGTTGGCTCTCAGTATATGGAAAAGTTTCAAATGTCTTCCATGTAGCTGGTATACTGAATATGAACATGTTGTATTACTTTGCCATGTAGCCATCTCTCAGTATATGCACATGATAGACATATCTGCCAAGTAGCTAGAACTTTGTATATGGAAATGTTGCACTACCATGCCATGGAATTTGATCTCTATATATAGACAAGTTGGACTCATCTGCCCTGTAGATCGAAATCTGTATTTGGAAATGTTGCAGTACCATGCCATGTAGTTAAATCTCAGTACATGGACATTTTGGATTCGTCTGCTATGTAGTTACCTCTCTATAGATGGATACGTTGGACTGATCTTCCAAGTATGTAGCTCTCTGTATACGACCATATTGGACTTGTCTGCCCTGTAGCTATCTCTCTGTACATGGATATTTTGGACTGATCTGACAAGTATGTAGCTCTCTGTATATGAACATAATGGATTTGTCTGCCATGTAGTTAACTCTCAGTATAGGAACACCGTTGACACAT
>NW_006419764.1:0-1747 GCF_000296735.1 Chrysochloris asiatica | reverse complement strand
AAATGTTGTTTATTGGTCCAGTGGTGAGGATTTTTGTTTTCTTGACATTGAGATGTAATCCATATCGAAGGCTGTGCTCTTTAATCTTCATAAGCAAATGTTTCAAGTCCTCTTCACTTTCAGCGATCAAGGTTGTATCATCGGCATATCGCAGGTTGTTAATGAGTCTTCCTCCAATCCTCCAATTTTGACACTTACCCACAATGAAATACTATACAACTTTGAAGAATAAGGATGACTCTCTGAAAGAGCTCATAACATAGATGAAGTTGGAGGACATTGTTCTGAGTGGAAAATTCCATCACAAAAGGGTAAATACTGTATGAGATCAGTATTGAAAAAAGTCAAGAAAAGGCTCATACTAAGAGAAACATTCCAAGGGATGGGAGGGAAGGAAGCATAATTCACTGGTTAGAGGGTAGACACATGTTTACTTGGGTGATGGGTAAGGCACTATGTAGCAACACCAGTATGATATGCTCACTTGGAGTTAAAAAAAGAAAAGAATGCCTAGCAGATAAGAGACTGATAGGAATGTAGCAGGTTGGAGTGTGAGGAAAATAAAGATCCTCCCCATACCATTTTTTAAAACTCTGCCTGTGATCCAGAGAGTTTGAGTGACAGGGAAGAGGAGCAAAACTTGTGGTCAGTAAGCTCTGAAGAGCCCCTTAAAAGGACCACCAGGGAGGAAATGACAGATTTTTTTGTTCCATAAAAGAGCTACTCATTCAGTTTTAGATAACTTAAAGGGGCCTATCACAAGCAAAAGGTATCAATCATGGGAATGACAAGGAAGGAGGTTACTCAGAATGTTCTACAATTAATAAAATGTTCTGTTGGCAACAAAACCTTAAGTCCCAGTGTTTTGTTTTGTTTTAATGTGCCTGAATGTCAGGTCCCTCCTGGGACGAGAGCTCAGATGAGCTTTCAGAAAGGATGATTAACTCTTACTGTGCCATCTTAGGAGCAGGATTGGAAAATAGAAGCCTGTCTTCTGGTCCTTTAATTTGAGGGAGGAGAACAGCATAATGTCCTATGTACAACTGACCTCAGAAGCTGGCAAGAAGCCCAGATGACCAAGTTTTGCAGCATCTGTGAGCACTGAACTGCTGTAGGGAAGTATAACTCTGCGTGTACAGCAGTACATGCCTAATGGAAGCTCAGATCAGACTGGAAGCAATCCCAGGTTGGTTTCTGAAGTGTGTTATTGAGACCATTGCAATCTTCCTTAAATGCCACTATTTTACAATGCAGAAACCAGACTCAGGTGAGTATTGGCTTGTCCAAGACCTCTGAGCTGTGAGTCAGGTAGCCATGACAATCTAGAGGTAACCTCCAACTTAAATCCAGCTACTTTACTCCCTCAAATACCAGTGGATATGAGTTCTCATGATTGCATCTCGGTAACGCAGGAAGTATCTTCTAGTCAGTCAGACATGACAGATAGTACCCTTGAGAATCTGTACACTGAATACTACACAGATGGCAATCGTTGTTTTGATAATGGTAGGGAAGAATTGGATATTGAAAAGAGCAGAGACAGGACGCTACCCAGAGAAACAGTGACGTCAGAGATGGAGGCAGAGATGATGACGTGGAGAGATGGAGCAGCTGGGAACTCCAGATCCAGAGAGGGAGAGTGTGCTGACGACTGAGGGGCAGCCTTGTGGGGTATATACTCTTTGGTTCATTGATGATGCATGGAGAGGATTATAACCATGGCAATGAAATGATCTATGATAGGATG
>NW_006419763.1:1970-3132 GCF_000296735.1 Chrysochloris asiatica | reverse complement strand
TGTTTGCCTTGGAGGCATCAAGGCAAGAAATGTCAGTCCATCAGGGAAAACCCCCTTCTAGGACTGGAACTTAGAGGAAACCCTTGAGCAGTCTAGTATGCTTGCTGGTGACCACCTGAATCTAATTGTGAGTAGAAACGGGGTAAATGCAGCAATGAAGACACGGATTGAGTGTGAACACATTCCACTGACACCCATTAACCTTGACATGACAGAGAGAAGAGGAAGGACTGGCTGGTCTGAAGTTTAGGGAGTTGTGTGAATGTCTGATCCTATGGACATTGACCTAGCCCTGGGGGCTGGTGCTGAGAGTGAAGGACCAGTTGGTCTGAAATTTAGGGAGGTGTACATGAACTAACAAACCTGCAGCTAGTATCTATTTGCCCTGGCTTGGATAGCTAAGACTGAGCTGATCAAAACCCAACCAGATGAAGATAAAGATGTTTGATACTATAAGCAATTGTACATCGCTACCATTTAATGAACTGGACTTTTGCTTATGAATGCAGTTGCTCAAAATTCCACCTGGAATGGAAGATTCTTTATATCAAGGAACATGCTTGTCTCCTCAGTTTACTGGGTTGACTGAAACAGACTATTTAAATATTAGCTATAGAAATGAGGGGGACTAAAAAGGCATTAAGTGACTGGTTTATAAGCTTCCATGGGTATGCTTAGCTTCAGAATGGGAGGGGTAATCGTTTTCCTCTTTTCCAAATGGGTCTGGTGAAACGGGGTGGGGATGATGCTGATAGGAATTTATGATTCAATTATGAGTAATTGTTAGCAGGACTAATTGTGATTATGAAAACTCAAATTGTGGAAGATGTGTAACTAAAAGTGGGGAATAGCTAATCTTTCATTTCAAGAACAGATGATCCTAGGACCATCAAGAAAGAAGAACATGAATAGAGCATGGGATCTCTACCTTGAAAAGGGGAGGCAGCTGAGGTGGTGGCAGAGGCAGTGACATGGAGACAGAGAAGCTGTGGGCTCCAGGCCCATGAACTGACTAAGGCTGTGTGCTTACGGGCAGGAGGCTGGCTTGTAGAATGTGCCCTTTGGATATTTAAATGAATACATATTTTTTTGTTTTGTGTGTGTAGAGCAAATATTTTTGCTGTGTTCACTTGTGAAATATAAGTTGTAAATGGGGAATCAC
>NW_006419763.1:0-1035 GCF_000296735.1 Chrysochloris asiatica | reverse complement strand
TGATTTTATAATATACTATACAAGGAGTCCTGGTGTGGCACTGTGGGCTAATGCGTCAGACGGCAAGGTCGTTTGAACGGCAAGGTCAGTGGTTTCAGTTCACCAGTTGCTCCTTGGAAACCCTCTACAGGGTCACTATGGGTTGAAATCGACTCGATGGCACTTAACAACAGTAATACAAGTGGGGTTAAAAACACTTGTGGAAAAATATAATTAAATGATAATGAAAAATTTCCACAATATTTTTTAATCCCTTTCATACAGCTATAGCAATCAAAATAGCTTGATACTAGTATAACTTGTCAACACATGTAGACACACACACATGGAATAGAGCTGGGAGTCCAGAATTAGACCCACACATCTGTGGTCAACTGATTTTTGGCAAGGGTGTTATATCTGTCCAATAAGGAAAGAAGAGTCTCTTCAATAAATGATGCTGGGAAAATTGAATTTCCACATACAGAAAAATGAAATGGCTTCCATGCATTACACCATACACGAAAACCAAGTTAAATTGAACTAAGGACCTACATGTGCAAACTAAAACCATAAAATTCTTAGAGAATATGCAAGGGTAATGCTGTCAGGCCTAGTTTTTAATAATGAATTATCTAATATAATAGCAAAAGCACAAATGGCAAAAGACAAAGTAAATAAATGGGACCTCATAAACATTTAAAACTTTTGTTCACCAGAAGACTTTACCAAAATAAGTGCAAAGACAAGCTACCAGCTGGGGGAATACACTACAAACCATATATCTACAAAATATATACAAAACTCTGACAACAAGTCAATCATAAAATGGACAAAGGATATGAACAGATATTTCACCAAAGAAGACATTCAGACGCCCAGCAGACATATAAGAAGATGTTTAATGTCATTAGTCATGAGAGATGCAAATTAAAAGCACGAGGAGAAACCATTCTATTTCTTGGTGGCATCATGAGTTAAACATTGGGCTGCTAACTGCAAGGTTGGCGGTTTAAATTCACCAGCTGCTCCTTGGGAGAAAGATGAAGCTCTCTG
>NW_006419762.1:2497-3133 GCF_000296735.1 Chrysochloris asiatica | reverse complement strand
TTTGCAATCTACTAAACCAAAATTTACAGGATGATCTAGTCCTGAATTACTCTCAACTTTTAGCTTTGCCCTATTGGCAATTTTAAAACACGTGAGTGAGCATTTAAACTGATGTTTCATTTTTAAAGCACTTAGATCTTCTGGTATGGCACTGTAGGATCAGCACTGGAATGTGTACCACAAGGTAAGCAATTCAAATCCACCATAGGATCCTTGAAAATGTTATATAGTGTCCCTATTGTTGTTGTTTTAGTGTGCCGTCAAGTCAGTTCCAGCCCATAGCAACACTGTATAGGGTTTCCAAGGAGCAGCTGGTGAGCTTGAACCACTTACCATGTAGTTCAAATGACTTTACAGTCTGACACATTAGGCCACAGCGCCACACCAGGGTCCCTATTGTCGGAACTAAAATGACAGCACTTAAAAACAAGCAACAAAGAACCTATAGAATTCAGGATGAATAAAATGATTCTGTAAAATAAAAAGAAGTTCAATTTAGTGAGACTTGTTATATGTCACATGGAGCTCTGGTAGCATGGTGGCTCTGAGTTGGCATAATAACCTTAAGGTCAACACTTTGAAACTACCAGCTGTTCCTTAGGAGAAAGATGAGCTTTCTGCTCCCGTAAAGACTTA
>NW_006419762.1:0-1261 GCF_000296735.1 Chrysochloris asiatica | reverse complement strand
TATTGCTTGTTGAAAGTTAAGAGGATTCAAAATGCTTACTGATGAAGATCAAAGGCCAGAGCCTTCCATATGGGCTGTACCTCAATGTAAAAAAAGAAAACTCCTCCCCACTGAACCAATAAGTATCATCCAAATAGTTGGAAAAAAGATTGAAGTTCTCTAAGTCTTCATTTTGCTCAGGCCAACCATCAACACTCACATAAACAAAGTCAAGAAATCAAATATGTATTTAATTGGCAAATCTGCTGCACAAGAACATGGTATTATCAATAACTTCTTATGCCTGTGAAAGTTAATGAATGAATAAGGAAGACCTTAAAAGAATTGATGCATTTGAGTTAGGATTTTAGAGGAGAGTATTAAAGATACCATGGATAGCCAAAAGAACAAAGAAATTTATGTTGGAAATAGTACAGCTAGAGTGCCCCTTAGAAACCAGGATGGATGGACTTCATCTCTTTGGCTTCAGACATCTTATTATGAGGGATCAGTCCCTGGAGGAGGGTATCTTACTTGGTAAAGTGAGGGTGATAAATAAAGGGAAGACCCCCAGAGAGATGGATTAGAACAGTGGCAACACTAGTGGGCTCTAGGGTAGCAAGGATTGTGAGGTTGACACTGGACTGGGCAGTGTTTCATTCTCTTGGGCATAAGGTTGTTCTGCGTTGATACAGACTCAAAGGTTTCTCACAACAACAATCAACTAAGGAATTAACTAATAGGATACTGGTATATGGAAACACAAAACAACGTAATATAGACGTTTTGTTTACATATGAAATAATGCACACACTTAAAAGTACTACTACAGAAAAACTTGAACAAAATTCTAAAATAATTAGGACATTTCTTTATTATTATTATACACATTATCATTTCACAGTTTTCTACAGTGTAACAGGTACAATTTTATATACTTAATTACAGAAATCCTGGTGTAGATATGTAGGATAAAGCACTTGTTCAAACTATACAATGTCAGTTTGAACCACAAGGTTGGTGGTTCAGACTCACCAGCCACTCCTCATATACCCTAACTGGAGTCCCTCTGGGAGAAAACTGACTGAATGGCACCCAACAATAACCATACTTAATTTCATTGTAAAACATGCATCATTATCAGTCTACCGATGTAAAGGGCTGAGATTATAATCATTATTATTACATTTTTTATTATACTTTTAAGTATTTGTGTATCACTTATTTTACCCAAAATACTTTTCAAACACCAGTGTATATTCTTCATAACAAAGAAAATTGT
>NW_006419761.1:2732-3171 GCF_000296735.1 Chrysochloris asiatica | reverse complement strand
AAAACATTTGCTTCGATATGGATTACACCTCAATGTCAAGAAAACAAAAATCCTCACCACTGGACCAATAAACAACATTCTTGCCAACGGAGCAAAGACTGAAATTGTCAAGGTCTTTATTCTTCTTGGATCAACTATCAACACTCATGGAAGCAGCAGTCAAGAAATCAAACAATATACTGCATTAAGCAAATCTGCTGCACAAGACCTTTTTAAAGTGCTGAAGAGCAAAGATGTCAGCTTGAGGTCCGCCTGACCCAAGCCATGGTATTTTCAGTAACCTCATATGCATGTGAAAGCTGGACAGTGAATAAGGAAAAACATAGAAGAATTGATGCTTTAGAGTTATGGTGTTGGAGGAGAATATTGAAAATGCCATGGCTGTCAAAAGAGCCAATAGATTAGTTTTGGAAGAAGTGCAGCCAGAGTGCTCCTTGGA
>NW_006419761.1:0-1635 GCF_000296735.1 Chrysochloris asiatica | reverse complement strand
AAAAAAAAAAAACTCATCATCTTTATACTAGTTCATGGGGCGGGAAGAGGGGCAGGATATGGAAAGACAGATTCTCATTGTGTTGTTATGATACAGTGTCTTGACAGCACAAATTACTGGCATAGCTTTAGTCACACTGGCACATAAAGGCTATTTTTTATTGATCCCTAAACTTAAAGAGTCCATGACTTCATCCGAAAAACGTGTTTTAATAATTCACTCCATGTAAGGGCCCATTAAAATGTCAGAACTGTCATAAAGCTTGTAAACACTTAGTTACCTCTAATGTCTACAAAATAATAATGCATTATTGATAGAACCTTGGTTTGCAATCACTCTGCTCACATCTGACAAAGACCATATACAACATAAGCTCTCTCTACAGCACAGCACATGGCCCACAATCTTCAATGTGGATGTTCTGTTCCCAGCAATTCTGTTTCTTTCAAAGCCATTCTTTAGGATCGTCTCTTGTGCTAACCTAAGAAGATTAGCTTATGGACTGGCTCATTTTAACAGGGAATCTAGCATAATTGATATAATTATAGAGTTGCCTGGATGAGCCACCAATCAGAGCGTGATATACAAAAGTAAGAGGGTAACAGAAGTAGCTTCTGTTACAAACAGAAAGATTACTTCTTTAGATGTACAAGACTTTTGCTCATATAGATTTCTGGAAAGGTTTATGCACACAGACTTCAATTCAGGTGAAGTATGAGCACAAAGAACAGCATTCATTTGAATATGAACCAACCCAGGAAAATGAAAAACATTCTCCAGAGTATAGAGTTTCCCCTCAAAAAGTAGGGTTACCAGAAAAAAAAACACAGGATATCACAGGAAATTTGGATTCTAGAAAAACAACAAATAATTTTTAGTATAAATATGTCCCAAATATTGTAAGTCACATACTTATACTAAAAATTATCATGTTTTACTTGCACACAAATTCAAGTGGGTTTCTTGTATTTCTACTTCCTAAATCTGGCTATCAAACTTTATAGAGTGATCTTAATGCTTCACCTAACATTAAAAATGCTAGTGGTGCCAGCATCCACATTCCCAGTCCTGACTACACATTAGCATCACCTATGGTCCAATGTGAATAGCAGTTAAATCAGAATATCTGGAGTGAAGCCCAGACAGTTGTTTATGCCCCCCAGGGGATTCTAATGTGCAGCCAGGATTAAGAACCACTATGCTAGAGAACTGTAATGACCCAAAACATCTCAGAAGGGCATATCAGAGGTTTACCAAGAATCTATTCAGATCTAGTGATGGGCAACTATTTATGTTCTCAAAAGCATATTTCATATTTTAATATTAGATATAAAAACCTGTTTTTTATACTATTAACTGTAAAAAGTTAAGGACAATTGAATGATTAAGATCTGGAGAGGGACTTCCTGTACCCCACTGAGGGGACTTCCAGTACCCCACTGAGGCAAGACAACACGGGTAAGGAGGGCTCCAAGGACAAAGGGGGAGATCTCACAGAGGAGGCTGTCCGGTAGTGGACTCAAAACCCCCAAATCACCATAAGGCTCAGGATATCTGCCTCCTCTACTCGCTTTTTAAAAAAATCACACCACAGAGGAATTTCTGGCATTTTGAACTTTCGCCCACCACTGTGGG
>NW_006419760.1:2588-3266 GCF_000296735.1 Chrysochloris asiatica | reverse complement strand
ACACAAACAAAAGTAGACAAAACAGATGATTGGGACATACTAAAAATTAAAAACTTATGTGCATCAAAAGACTTCACCAAAAGAGTAAAAAGGGAACCTACAGAATGGGAAAAAATATATGCAATGACACATTGGACAAGGGACTAATACCTAAAATATATAGGAAACTACAACACCTCTACAAAAATAAAACAAATAACCCAATTAAAATATGGGCACAGTACATGAACAGAAACTTCACAAAGGAGATCTGTGCAGCCAACAAACATATGAAGAAGTGTTCAGAATAACTAGCCATTAGAGATATGCAAATCAAAACAACAATGAGATATCATCTCACACCAGCAATAACATAAAAGATAAAAAAAGTAGAGGACAATAAATGCTGGCAAGGATGTGGAGAGATTGCATTGCTGGTGGGATTGCAAAATGATCCAACCACTCTGGAAAGCAATAAGTCACTTCCTCATGAGGTTGGAAATAGAAGTACCTTATGATCTAGCAATTTGTCTACCTGGTTTTTTGTTTGTTTTATTTTTTTAGTGTTTTATTGTGAATTGTGTGATAGTCTACATGGGAGAACATCAGCTTTACATTCATAACATCATCCATCATGTCGTTGGCATAGTTAACATCCTGTCCATGCATCCTCACCCAACCAAGGGGTGTACCCTGTAA
>NW_006419760.1:0-598 GCF_000296735.1 Chrysochloris asiatica | reverse complement strand
CTACTGGCCAACCAGGTCTCCATCCGGGTTCACAGTAGTTTGCTGAACAATGTAGGGCTTAGCTCACCCCTTCACTGATGTTCTTCGGCCATTTCCCCTTCTGGGTGACGTGCGTGGTTGCCAGTCAAAGTGTATATTTCCCTTGCATCTTAGTCTTGGAAGAGAATTTGTACTGAGAGGATCCAATCACTTGCCTTGATGTCTCCTGGGCAGGCCACCTGTATGTTCTTGTGGTAACAGTCGGACTGCCTTTATTGTTTTATATTTTTCCTGTAGGTCCTTCTTTCAAGAGGTATCTTCTGGTTTTCTAGCTGCTACCGGCTGGTCTGCTTATCTACTTGGTTTTTACCCACAAGAAACATGAGCCATAACACGAGTAGATATATGCACACCAATGTACATAGCAGCACTATTTATAATTAAAAAGATGGAAACAGCCCAAGTGCCCAAGTGCCCATCAACTGAAGAATAGATAAACAAACTGTGATACATACACACAATGGAATATTATTCTACCTTGAAGAATAACAAGGAAGCTGCAAGCCACCACATAACATGGTTGAACCTTGAGGACATTATGTTGAGTGAAATTAGTCAG
>NW_006419759.1:2192-3142 GCF_000296735.1 Chrysochloris asiatica | reverse complement strand
TAGTGATCAACACTCATGGAAGCAGCAGTCAAGAAATCAAATGATGTATTGCATTAGGCAAATCTGCTGCACAAGACCTTTTTAAAGTGTTGAAGATTAAAGATGTTAGCTTGAAAACTAATGTGCACCTGACCCAAGCCATGGTGTTATCAATAATCTCATATGTGTGTGAAATCTGGACAGTAAATAAGAAAGAACATAGAAGAATTGATGCATTTGAGTTATGGTGTTAGAAGAGAATATTGAAAGTTACATGGGCTGCCAAAAGAACCAACAAATCCGTTTTGGAAGAAGTGCAGCTAGAGTGCTCCTTGGAGACCAGGATGGCCAAACTTCCTCTCTCATTCTTCAGACATATTGTCAGGAGGGACCAGTCGCTGGATAAGGATATCATGTTTGTGAAGGTGGAGGGTCAGAGAAAAATAAGAAGACCCTCAACAAGACGGATTGGCCAAGTGGCAGCATTGATGGACTCAAGTGTGGCAACAGTAGTGAGATTGGACCAGGATCTGGCAGTGTTTTGTTTTGCTGTACATAAGGTCGCTGTTGGTTGATATCGACTTGATGGCACATAACAACAATAATGGCTAGTGATTGTGAACATTTCTTCATATGTTTGTTAGTTTCCTGAATCTCCTTCTTGGTAAAGTTCATGTCCTGTGCCCACTTTTTAATTGGGTTATTTGCCATTTTCTTGTTGAAGTGTTGTAGTTTCCTGTATATTTTAGAAATGAGTCCCCTGTCTGATATATCATTGCAAAAATTTTTTTTGCATTCTCTGGGTTCCCTTTCTACTCTTCTGGTGAAGTCTTTTGCTGCACATAAGTTTTTAATTTTTAGTATGTCCCAATCCTCTATTTTGTCTACTTTTGTTTGTGTAGTTTTAAAAATGTCTGGTAGGAGAGTGGCGGTGCTTCCCTGACCAGGCAGAACAGGTGCAGGGGCTCCGG
>NW_006419759.1:0-1087 GCF_000296735.1 Chrysochloris asiatica | reverse complement strand
TTATTATCTCATTATCACTTTTGTTTTTAACTTTGCTTTTGATTTTGTTTTCTACCCAACTGGTGCTGCTTGGTGGTCACATAGCCTCCCTTCTGCTATCGGAAAACTCCGTTTTTCCCTTTGATTTTGATTTTGTCTTTGTTCTCTATCCAACTGGAGTTCTTTGGCTGCCACATAGAAGAGTGAAAAGGGAAGACCACATCCGCAACACACCCTCCTGGAGACAATCAGAAAGCATAAAAAATTACCAAACTACATACTTAATTAATTATTAGGGTCACAGATAAACACTAAACAAGCCCAAGAAGCAAAAGAAGATGACCATATAGGCACATGTCAAAAAAAAGATAAAATATCTGAGACAAATGAACCAGAAGTAGACCTTCTCTCCATGCTGGAAGGAGGGCAGACCTTGGAAATACCCTAGAAAAAATTTAGAAAAATGATTATAAATTGTTTCAAAACACTTTACAATGGAGTTGAGAAAAATAAGGAAGAAGCCAGAAAAGCACTACAGGAACAATCAAACAAGATAGATACAGCAGTGGTAACCATCCAAAACCTACAGAAAGAGGTCCAAACAATCAACAACAAAATGGCAGAAATAGAAAACTCCCTGAAAGGGCAGAGGAGTAGAATAGTTGAGATGGAAGGAAGAATCAGTGAACTGGAAGACAAATCTCTCAATGCCACTAAGATAGAAGAACAAACCCAAAAAAGGGTAAAAAACTCAAAGGACGGTCTAAGATTCATGTTGGACTACATGAAGAGGAATAACCTAAGAATTATTGGCATTCCAGAACAAAATGAGTCACACAAATCCACAGAGGAAATAGTCGAAGAACTACTGGAATTGAATTTCTCTAACATCCTCAAGGGCGAAAAGATAGGCATACAAGAAGTACAAGGAAGTCCAGGAAGGGTAGACCCCAAAAGAAAATCACCAAGACATATCATAGTCAAGCTCTCCAAACTCAAAGACAAGGAGACGCTCCTGAAAGCAGCAGGAGAAAAGAGAGGGGTCACATACAAGGGCAAACAAGTCAGACTAAGCTCAGACTTCTCAGCAGGAACCATGCAAGCGAGA
>NW_006419758.1:2290-3147 GCF_000296735.1 Chrysochloris asiatica | reverse complement strand
ATAGTGCTGTAGTATAAGCATTGAATTACTAACTGCAAGGTCGGCAGTTCAAACCCACCAGCCACTCCTTGGAAACCCTATACTAGGTAGTCACTATGAGTCAGAACTGACTCGACAGCACTTAACAACAACAACAGTGACCTTTCTGTAGCCTGAGCATAGTTGATCATGATGGCCGACAAGACATACTTCATTTTATTCTTACAATTCTTGCTTGTGAGTCTGGGTACTCTGGCAGCTAGTTCTTTTTATTCCTCTTCAATATAGCTATGGTCCCCCGGCTGATGAACAGACAGGGGCCCATCTTACTGCTATGAGACTTCTGGGAGAGGAAATGTCAACAGGAATTCTTCCCTTTTGCGTTCTTTTCTCTGAGAACAATTGGGCATCCCATGGAGAAGTAGCTCTGTTTCAGAACTGGAAGTGAAAAACATGTTCCATGGGAAATTGGTCCATTTTTAAGGGTCAGTGCTCCTTGGAGGCCAAGATGACTAAACTTCAACTCTCATGCTTTGGACACATTGTCAGGAGGGACCAGTCACTGGAGAAGGATATCATGTTTGGTAAGGTGGAGGGTCAGTGAAAAAGAGGAAGACCCCCAATGAGAGGGATTGGCCAAGTGGCAGCATCGATGGACTCAAGCATGGTAACAGTAGTGGGGTTGGCCCAGGATTGGGCAGTATTTTGTTCTGCTGTGCATAAGGTCACTATGAGTTGGTGCTGACTCAGTGGCACCTAACAACAACAACAACAACAACAACAAAGTACGTTGCCTCCTCTGTTCATTCTGGGATACTCTTTATCCTGGTCTAGAATCATCTAGCTCCTCAGGCTTGCATACCACAAAGCAAAGTGCT
>NW_006419758.1:0-990 GCF_000296735.1 Chrysochloris asiatica | reverse complement strand
TCCAAGGAGCAGCTGATGAGCTTGAACCACCGACCTTGCAGTTTAAATGGCTTTGCAGTCTGGTGCATTAACCCACAGTACCACACCAGGACTCCAGTGCTTCTGAGTTGGTTTCAACTCATAAGGACCCTGTATAGAATTTCTGAGGAGTGACTGGTGAGTTTGAACCACCACCCTTGTGGTTCAAACTGACCTTGAAGTCCATTGCTTATCCTATAGCACTATACCAGGACTCCATAAGCAATACTGGCAACAGTAATCACATATACTGAACACTTAATATGTAACAAGTACTATGACGGTACCTGTTAGATATTATGTGTTCATATATATTGAACATGTACTATGATGGTACCTGTTATATATTAAGTGTTCACATATGTGGTGCTATCGGATAAGCACTGGACTGCAAGGTCAATTTGAACTACAAGGGTGGTGGTTCAAACTCACCAGTCACTCCTCAGAAATTCTATACAGGTTCCTATGAGTTGGAACCAACTCGACGGCACTTAACAACAACATTGCTTATTATTATTATTCCCAATCTTGCCTGTAGTTTGGGTATGGATGTTAAATGTTTTAGTGGCCAAGAGGAATTCTACTAGGGATCTTCTGGGAAAAGCACAGGAGGACATAGATATTGTCCATTTTGGTTGTCAATGGCCAAGTCTGTATATGAAGCCTGGAATTGCACCTGCAATTGACAGCTACAATTCCAGGCCCAGGACAGTCTGAATTTGAATAGCTTGTTAGCTGGGATAATAAATTGCTCTTTTTGCTTAAGCATTTTGCTACTTACAGTCAAAACCATCATAAATGATGAAAATTTCAAAGGTCAGTTAAAGAAGACAAAGTCAAATATTGCAATAAAATGTGAAAAGACCTGGAGTTAGAAAACCAAAATGGAAGAACAAAGCCCAGCATTTCTCCAGCTGAAAAACTTGAAGAAACAATTCAAGCTTCAACTTGAATTTTAGACCAGAAGAGTTG
>NW_006419757.1:1323-3201 GCF_000296735.1 Chrysochloris asiatica | reverse complement strand
CACTTGCCCAGTGTGTGGGGGCAACAGGTTTGGTGATATAACTAAGCAGGGTCACTGTCTCTCAAATGCTGGGGAAAATAGAGGAAAAGGTGAAGGGGAAAAAACAAGAAAAAAATGATAGAGGGACAGTGAAGACCTCTCTAATCATTGATCACTGATGTGGTTGCTGGTGCAGTCTTGGGCAAATGTAGGTAGTTATCTGATTCTTGCTCCAATGGAATGCTGCTTGCAATAATTCAAATGACCATACTATTACAGTTGAAAACTCATCAATCTTTGTGTCTCTTTATTTGCTGTTTTTATTCAGTCTCTTCCTCTAATTGAAAGTTGATCTCCTTCTTTATCTTTTTTCTAGAAGCTTTAGTTTCAAGAATTATCATTCTGTTCACTTAGTTTCTCAACTCTTTGTTGTAGAGAGTCTGGATAATGTATCTGCCTAGTTAGTATACCATCTTGGATCCACCATCGCTGTGTTGTTGTTGTTTAGCTTGCTAATTCTTCTGGTTCTAAGTAATCAAAACAATGTTGGCCCTTCCAAGAATGGTAGATAGTGATGTCTAGGGTCGGTGGTGCCAAAGCAAATCACATGGAGCTACAAATGGTCCCTCATCTTTGGCTTCATGATGGCATGATGGGATGTCATGACATCACCGTCATGTACTTTGCAGCATCAGTTGCATACTCCCAACACTGGTCCAAGTGGCTCCCTGAACTTCACACAGGATGTTGTCAACTCTAGCAGTAGCCTTCAGGGATGACTAAGATGGGAACTCTTCTCTCTTGCACAAATGATAATTCCTGAACTTCAGGAAACTCATTGCCATAAATTCTTTGAAAAGTTTTGAATATAAAGAAGCCAACAAGTAAATATATTATCATTTATAATGTTACAAATTTGACGGATAACTACCCATTCATCAACTTCAATTACTATATATACATATACGTATATATATGTATATATGTTGCTGTTGTGAAGTGCCATTGAGTGGATCCCAACCAATAGCAACCCTGTATAGGGTTTCTGAGGCTTTAAATCTTTACGGGAGCAGAAAGATGAGGCTTTCTCCTGCGGAACAGCTGGAAGTTTCACACTGCTGACCTTGTAGTTTGCAGCCCGATTAGTAATCGCTATGCTACCAGAGCTCGCTCTCTCTCGCTCTCTCTACATATATCTATATCTAGATAGATAGATAGATAGATAGATAGATAGATAGATAGATAGATAGATTTATTTAACCTTTGCTAAGTGCCATCATGTTGGTTCCCATTCTTAATAACCCTACATAGGATTTCCATGGAGCAGCTGTGGAGCAGCTGGTAGGTTTGAACCACCAAACATATGATTAGCAGTCCAGTACTTATCTTACAGTGCCACAACAGGCCTCATTCCATTACTTGTTTGTCAGTTTGTCCTACTCTGCTGGCTTGTGTATTCTTGTGATGCTGGACACCATCCCACAAGTATCTTAAATATCAGCAGGGTTACTCATTGTGGACAGGTTTCAGCTAAGCTTTCAGACAAAGACAGACTAGGGAGAAGGAGAAGCAGACCATTTCTAAAAGGTCCACCACCAAAAACCTTGTGAATGGCAGTGAAATATTGCTTGACATAGTGTCAAAAGATGAGTAAGTAGAATGTACAAAGATCAATGTACTAGGCATTATGAACAAAAATGGACTAGTATTGGATATTTTCAATCTGACAATCATATGGTTTACTATGCCAGGAATGACAAATTGAAGAGGTATGGCAATACATTCATTGTTAAAAAGAGCATTTCAAAATCTATCTTGACAATGAAACAATTTACAATAGAATGAATGTAAAACTAATGTTCTCCTATGTAAACTATCATATAATTCACAATAAAAAAA
>NW_006419757.1:0-623 GCF_000296735.1 Chrysochloris asiatica | reverse complement strand
TGTGGGATAATATCAGGAACAGCATACATGAAAAAAATAAAAATTCACTAAAAGGAAAGAAAGGTCAAAATGGATTTCAAAAGAGACTCTGAATTTTTTCTCAAACTAATAGATAAAATGTTGTTCCTTATTATGATTTTTAGTGTATATTCCTTTTATTATGCATGAAGTTGAACATAATTTAAGATATTTAAGGACTGAATTTCTTTTTCTGGACATTATTTGTAACGATTGCCGCCCTTTATTAGTAGGGTTATTACTCTCTTTTTGATTTGAGTTCTTTATATAGTCAAAATAAACATTCTGTCAGTGATATGAGATGCATATGTTTTCCCCAGCTTTGGTTGGCTTTTGATTTACATAAAATAAATTAATCAATTTTCTTTAAAAAATAAAAAGAGAGAGAGAGACAGATTCTGAAACTTGTCTTTGAAGGTAGAGACGTTAAAGCAACTGAAAGAATAATTGATGAAATGACAACAGTGAACAGAAAATTTCAAAGGTCAGCTGGAGAAGACAAAATCAAGTATTATAATGAAATGTGCAAAGACCTGGAGTTAGAAAACCAAAAGGGAAGTACATACTGAAAAAAGGAAAGAAAAAATTCAAGAACTCTATGGGCA
>NW_006419756.1:3810-4354 GCF_000296735.1 Chrysochloris asiatica | reverse complement strand
AAACAGAAATGCTGTATGTTCCAGAACTTACACTACTATGTACGTAACTTGGAGAAAGAAAAAGTATGAACATATAAAAACATGCATCTCCAAGGTCTTTATAGCTATATGCACAGTAACAAAATAGAGTAAAAACCGAAATGTCCATCTGTGGGTGAAGAGATAAACAAGCTATGATCTATATTGCTGTTGTTGTTAAGTGCCATAGAGTCAGATCTGACCCATAGTGACCCTGTATAGGGTTATCAAGGAGCAGCTGATGAGCTTCAACCACAAACTCTGTGGTTCAAACCAACATCAATGAAACACCTAATAACAACAAGGAAGATGAGGGATACACAGAGGTGTACAAAGCATTCAAACCAACAACAGCACAATACACATTCTTTTCCAGTGCACATGGAACAGTCTCCAGAATAGACCATGTTTTAGGCCACAAAACAAATCTACAAATATCAAAATACTACAAAGCATCTTCTCAGACCACAATGCTATCAAATTAGAAATCAACAATAGGAAGACCAGGGAAATCAAGTCAAATACA
>NW_006419756.1:0-1095 GCF_000296735.1 Chrysochloris asiatica | reverse complement strand
AGGAAAGCAATACCATTTACAATAGCCACCCAAAGGATGAAATATCTTGGAATAAATGTAACCAGAGAAACAAAGGACTTATACAAATATAACTACAAAACACTACTGCAAGAAACTAAAAGAGACTTACAAAAATGGAAGAATGTACCATGCTCCTGGATAGGAAGACTTAACGTTGTGAAAATATCAATACTGCCCAAAACAATTTACTCATATAATGCGGTCCCAATCCAGATTCCAACGACAGTCTTCAAAGAGATGGAAAAAGCAATTACAAACTTTATATGGAAAGGAAAGAGACCCATAATAAGCAAAGCACTGTTCAAGAATAAGAATAAGGTTGGAGGCCTGTCAATTCCCGACTTCAAAATTTACTACATGGCTACAGTGGTCAAAACAGCTTGGTACTGGTACAATGAAAGGTACCTAGATCAATGGAATAGAATCAAGAATCCAGAAATTAACGCATGTACATACAGCCAACTGATTTTTGATAAAACACTTAAATATATCGTATGAGGAAGGGATAGTCTCTTCAACAGATGTTGCTGGCAGAACTAGAAAATGATGTGTAAAAGACTGACTCAAGACCTTCACATCACACCTTATAAAAAAACCAACTCAACATGGATTAAGGACCTAAATGTGAATCCCAGAATTATGAAGGCCATCAATGAAAAACTTGGGACAAATATGAGGGAACTAATTCTGGGAATGCATGGAGTACAAAACATTTTGAAAACCACACAAACAAAAATAGATAAAACAGATGATTGGGACATACTAAAAATTAAAAACTTATGTACATCAAAAGACTTCACCAGAAGAATAAAAAGGAACCCACAGAATGGCAAAAAATCTTTGGCAATGATATATCAGACAAGAGACTCATTTCTAAAATATACAGGAAACTACAACACCTCTACAAGAAAAAGACAAATGACTCAATTAAAAAGTGGGCACAGGACATGAACATACACTTCAACAAGGAAGAGATCCAGGCAGCCAACAACAATATGAAGAAATGCTCACGATCACTAACCATTAGAGAGATGTATATCAAAACAACAATGAGATATCATCTCACACCAACAA
>NW_006419755.1:2164-3263 GCF_000296735.1 Chrysochloris asiatica | reverse complement strand
AATGAAACAAGTTATATGAATTGTTGAATGTGAAACCGATGATGTGCCCTGTAAACTTTCACTCAATCCACAATAAAAACCTTAAATTAAAAAAAAAAAAAAAATGGATGTCAGACAAGGGAGTCCTACTATAATCGGATGGGGAACAAGGAAGCCCTTGATGATGACTTTCTGTAATAAAATTATTACCATGAGTATGAGGAGGTTAATTTGTGCTCAGTTAATTGTTCTCTAGGTTACTATTGAGGTCTTGAACAGAACCAAATTCTTTCCCATTGGTCACCCATCCAAGCCATACATGAATTTTCACAGATGAGTCTATATGTAAGCATTTCACTCCACCCCAACCAATGGTGGAGAACAGGTACAAGAGGATATCTGGGAGACTGCCCAATAGAAAAACATTTGTTTCCTGGAAAAAAAAAAAAGTGTCAGAAAAAACTCTGGAACTTAGAGAGAGAAGCTAAAGTGAAAGGAAGAAATGCTGACGTAAAAGAGCTGAACAGAAAAATTTAAAGGTCAGTTCAAGAAAACAAAATTAAGAAACAAAATGAAATGTAAAAAGCTTGCAGTTATATAAAACCCAGAGTGAAGAACACACTCAACATTTCTCAAGCTCAAAGAACTGTAGAAAACATCCATGTCTCACATAGTAATACTGAATAATTCTATGAGCAAAATATTGTGTGACCCAGGAAGTACCAAAAGAAAATGAAAGGAATACACAGTCACTCTACAAAAAATAACTAGTTTAACCTTTTCAAGAGATACGATATAATCAAGAGCCCATGGCATTGAAGGAAAAAGTCTAAGTTACACTGAAGGTATTGGAGGAAAACAAGGCTCCAGAAATTCACAGAATACAAATGTTTCAACAAACTAATGTAACACTGAAAGAGCTTACTCATTTAACCAAAAAATGTGGCCAGTTTATTGAAAAAGAAAGGTGATACAAAATGGAGTGCAGAAATCATCAAACAACATCATTAATATGCCATGCAGGTAAAATTTTACTGAAGATAATTAAAATGGTTGCTTCATTTCATTGACAGGGAGATGCCAGAGATTCAAGCTGGATACAAAAGAGAACATGGAATGA
>NW_006419755.1:0-1293 GCF_000296735.1 Chrysochloris asiatica | reverse complement strand
TAGAAGAATTGATGCATTTGAATTATGGTGTTCGTGGAAAATATTGAAAACACTGTGGACTGTTAGAATAAACAAATTCCTCTTGGAAGATGTAAATCCAGAATGCTTCTTAGAAGCGAGGATGACAAGATTTCTCTGGTACTTTAGAATTGGCACAGTGGCAGCAGCATTGGCCTCACATATAACAAGAATTGTGAGGATGGTATTGTATCAGGCAATGACCTATGAATCATAACCAGCTGTGTGGCCCCTTACAACAAGAATAGGTAACTAAATATGCAACTATGCCTCACTTATCAACATCATTAAGTTCTAAAACAAGGTTTTAAAAAGTCCTAAGGAAAAAAAAATCCACTTGTCTGTCAGTTTATCGTACTGTGGTAACTTGCATGTTACTGTGATTCTGGAAATTATGCTGCTGGTATTTTACATACCAGCAGGGTCAACTGTGGTGGACAGGCTTCAGAAAAACTTCCAGACTAGGAAGAAGGTGAGACAGAATATTTCTGAAAATATAGTCACTGAAATCCTGTGATTAACAGTAGAACACTGTCAGCACCAGAATATTGCCATATAATGCCAGAAGATGAGCCCCTAGGGTTGGAAGACACTCAAAATACAACTGGTGAAGAGCTGCCTCCTCAAAGTAGAATTGACCATAATGATGTGAATGGAGTAAAGTCATCGGGACTTTCATTTGCTGATGGGACACAACTCAAAATGAGGAGAAGCAACTATAAACATCTATTAACAATTAGAACAGGGAATGTCTGAAGTATGAAGCTAGGAAAATTGGAAGTTGTCAAAAATGAAATAGAATGCATAAACATTGACATCTTAGATATTGTTGTGGTTGTTAAGTGCCATTGAGTTGGTTCTGACTCATAGCAACCCAATATAGAGTTTCCAAGGAACAGCTGGTGAGCTTGAACTACCTACTTGCAGTTCAAAGCGACTTCGCAGTCCAGTTCATTAACCCACAGTGCCACACCAGGAGTGAGTTGATACTGACTGCTATTGGCCATTTGAATCTGACATTCACATGTTTACCATGCCAGGAAGAACATATTAAGATCTATCTTACAGTATAACTTTGTCTGTGATACGCCAGACATGACAAGAAAGACCAGTCAGCAACTATTATTCAAATTTATGCACCAACCACTAAAGCCAGTGATGATGAAATTGAAGAATTCTACCAACTTACTCAGTCTGAAATTGATCACACATGCAATCAAAATGTATTGATAATTACAGCAATTGAAATGCGAAGGTTGGAAACAAAGAAAAATG
>NW_006419754.1:2712-3309 GCF_000296735.1 Chrysochloris asiatica | reverse complement strand
TTGGCTGTATGTAGATGCATTGATTTCTGGATTCTCAATACTGTTCGATTGATCTATGTACCTTTCATTGTACCAGTACCAAGCTGTTTTCACCACTGTAGCCCTGTAGTATATTTTAAAGTTGGGCAGTGACAGGCCTCCAACCTTATTCCTGTTCTTAAGCAGTGCTTTGCTTATCCTGGGTCTCTTTCCTTTCCATAAAAAGTTTGTAATTACTTTTACCATCGCTTTGAAGAATGTCTTTGGAATCTGGATTGGTATCGCATTATATGTGTAAATTGCTTTGGGCACTATTGACATTTTTACAATGTTAAGTCTTCCTATCCAGGAGCATGGTATATTCTTCCATTTTTGTAAGTCTCTTAGTTTCTTGCAGAAGTTTTTGTAGTTTTCTTTATATAAGTCCTTAGTTTCTCTGGTTACATTTATTCCAAGATATTTCATTCTTTGGGTAGCTATTGTAAATGGTATTGCTTTCCTAATGTCCTTTCCAACCCTGTTCATTTTTGGTGTATAGGAATCCAACTGATTTTTGTAGGTTGATCTTATACCCGGCCACTTTGCTGAAATCTTCCACTGAGGTCTAGTAGCTTTTTT
>NW_006419754.1:0-591 GCF_000296735.1 Chrysochloris asiatica | reverse complement strand
CATTTAATCCATTTACGTTCAGTGTAATTATCGATAGGTATTGATTAATTGCTGTCATTACATTTTTTGTGTGTGTGGTGATGCAGCTTCTTTGTTCTGTTTTTCTTTCTTTGTTGAATTCATGATTTTTATGCTCTTTCTTGTGAGTTTCCTGCTAGATTTAATGTTTTCATATTCTTCTTGGATTTTCATTTTCTTGGTACGTTCTGATGTGTTAATTTTCTTTGAGGTTGCCTTATAGTCCATTAACTTTTCTGTCCATTTAGTGCAGTCTATTTTATCCTGTATTTGACCTGACCTTCTCCCTATCTGGGTCTCTTTTCCTACGTGTTTACCATTTTTTACATTGTACTTGTTTTGGTCATAGACTGACCTCCCAAAGTCTCTAAGTTTGTTCTTATAGGTTTGTTTTGTTACCAATTCTTCTTTTTGTTGACTTAATTCAGGGAGGTGCTGACACATATGTCAATCTCTTGATGTTTTCAGGTCTTGTTGGTTCTCAGTCCTCAGAACTCCCTTTAGGATGTTTTGTAGTACTAGGTTGGCTTTGGTAAAATCCCATAGCTTCTGTTTATCCTGGAATGTTTTGAT
>NW_006419753.1:2829-3373 GCF_000296735.1 Chrysochloris asiatica | reverse complement strand
ATCTGCAAGTGTGGGTGTTCTTGTGCATATGCCCTCTCTTCCTATAAGCTGGTAGTTTCACTCTCCACTCTAGTCCTCTATGGCCACACCGCTGACTCTGGGCACAGGAGTTCCCAGGTCTCCCCACACTGCTGGCCAACCAGGTCCCCATCTGGGTCCAAAGAAGCCCACCAAACATTGTAGGGCTTAGCTTGCTGCTTCATTGCTCCTTTTACCCCACTTCCCACTATCGGCAATGCATTTGGTCACCACTCAGAGGGCATATTTCCGTTGAGTCTTACACTTGGAAGGGTGTTTGCATTAAGGGGACCGACCACTTGTCTTGATATTTTCTGGCCAAACAATTTGTTTGTTTTTGTAGAAACAGACCATCTGCCTCTATTGTTTTGTATTTCTCCTGTAGGTCTTTCTTTCAAGAAGTATCTTCTGTTCTTCTAGCCGCTCTAGGCTGGTTTGCTCTTCCTTTCAAGTGGGAATTTCCCATCTCTGGAGATCTGGATGTGGTTCAGGCTTCTACCTATAGTCTTATGTATTGCAAAGGCTC
>NW_006419753.1:0-753 GCF_000296735.1 Chrysochloris asiatica | reverse complement strand
AGTATTGACATTTTCACAATGTTAAGTCTTCCTATCCAGGAACATGGTGCATTCTTCCATTTTTGTAAGTCTCTTTTGGTTTCTTGCAATAGTGTTTTATACTTATCTTTGTATAAGTCCTTTGTTTCTCTGGTTATATTTATTCCAAGATATTTCACCCTTTGAGTGGCTATTGTGAATGGTATTGCTTTCCTCATGTCCCTTTCAGCACTGTCCTTTTTGGTATAGAGGAATCCAACTGATTTTTGTATGTTAATCTTCTACCCTGGCACTTTGGTGAATCTTCCAATGAGGTCTAGTAGCTTTTTTACTGAGTCTTTGGGGGTTTTTTACGTATAGGATCATATTGTCTGCAAATAGGGAGAGTTTTACTTCCTCTTTGCCAATTTGGATGTCTTTAATTTCCCTGTCTTGCCATATAGCTCTTGCTAAGACTTCCATCACAATATTGAATAGAAACGGTGACAAAGGGTATCCTTGTCTGGTTCCTGTTCTTAGAGGGAAGGCTTTCAGTTTCTCTCTATTGAGAGTAATGTAGGCTATTGTTTTTGTATATATATTCTTTATCATGTTGAGGAATTTCCCTTCAATTTCTATTTTGTTGAGTGTTTTTATCAGGAATGGATGTTGGATTTTATCAAATGCCTTTTCTGCATCGATCGATATGATCATGTGGTTCTTTTCTTTTTTCTTATTTATATGGTGGATAACGTTGATTGTTTTTCTAATGTTGAACCATCCTTGCATCCCTGA
>NW_006419752.1:0-3217 GCF_000296735.1 Chrysochloris asiatica | reverse complement strand
AAGACACGCTGTGAGTCACAAATTCATCAACTTTTATCTTTTTAGACATATATTCAGACACGAGCTTTGGGACACTTTCTACACTCTTCCATCCTAAAACAAACCATATGTCTATTTATTAAATCATTCAATGAATCTCAACAGTATGCTTATAACCTAGTTTTTAGTTATAACACAAAGACATCTGAGAATTTTTTTTCACCAGTTAAAAAGAAGTAGAAAAAAAAAAAGAAAAGAAAAGGAAATCTCTAAAGTTAGTTAAGAAAAAAAGTAAATGGCTTTTGAGAGCATTTTCTCTTTCGCTTAGATTAAAATAAATTAAAATCTCATTATTTTGGTCAATCTAGACTTTTAAATTACCCAAGATAAAATTATGGAACTCTTAGAACAAGTTTACTTAGGTCCATAGCAGCAAAGATCACTATAATCATGAAATTCAAGGAAAATAAAAAATTTGATGTGATACAGGACTTAGTTCCTTGGTCTTAAATTCAACAATGCAATTGGGATGGCATCTCAGAATATAAATCCATGAAGCCAAGAAGCAAAGTAGGAAATCTTTAGCTATAGGATACAATTGTAAACAAAATTAGATGCTTCAATTTCTCACTTGTAGTGAAAAGAAGCAACAAATCAATAAAATCTTCCCATCTTTTAAACCAAAGATGTTTTATACCATATTCCAACACCTTTTGTGTCTTTCCCAAATCTCCTTTCTTATGTCTTCCATTAGTATCTGTTATTGTCGAGGTTTTTCATGTTTCCTTTAAATTTCCTGGACACTGAGTTGACTATGTTGTTATAAAGTGCCACTGAGTTGGTTCTGATTCATAGAGACCCTGTATAGGTTTCCACCGAGCAGCTGATGGGTTTGAACTACTGACATTGTGGTTAGCAGTCCAGTGCTTACCCTACAGGGCATGATTCCAAAGCCTCATTTTCTCCCATGGAGCAGCTGGTAGATTCACACTGTTTACCTTTCCGTTAGCAGCCCAATGCATGACCCAGTAACTCTACCATAGGGACCATTATCATCTCAACCAAAAATTTTTGGGTCAGATTTTATCAACACTGAAGGGGTTCCATGTTCTCACTTATTTCCCAACTGACATGTGTTCGGATGAGCTCTGGTTGGAGGTTACTACCTAGAGTCCATGGCAGGAGGCACACAGGCTCAGACTGCTCTTTAACACATAAGGAGGCTTCAAAAAGTTCGTGGAACAATTCTATTAACTTTCAATTTCATTTATTTGTGAACCTTTTGAATGTCCTTTGTATTATTGTGGGTCCAGAGATGAGGACCCAGATGTGTCCTAAGATACTTAGTTGTGGCAAACATTAAAGGCTTTAGAAAGATGAGGCAGTAAGCTTCAAATTTTCTATAGCAAATGTAATAAAAATAAGTAAAACTTTGGCCATACCCCTCATTTAGGATACTTTCCTAATCTTCTATCTTAAAAGCAAAAAGCAAACAAAACAACCTGGCTTAAAAATCAAGTTGTTGTTAAGTGCTGTTGAGTTGGTACCGACTCCTAGCAACCCTGTATAGGGTTTCCCAGCAGTGACTACTGAGATGAATCACTGACCTTTTGGTTCAAACTGACCTTGGGGTCTAGTGCTTATCTTACGGTGCCACACTAGGGGATATTAACAGACACCCTGATTAATGCAAACCATTCAAAAGTCATGTAGTATGATTTATTGTTTTTGAAAGGGATGGCAAGATAGAAATATCCTGGTGTGGCACTGTAGGATAAGCACTGGATTGCTAACCCTAATATTCGTAGTTCAAGCCCACCAAGGTTGCTAGGAGTTGGAACTGACTCAACTACACTTAATAACAACCTTTAGCTTTCATTCATTCACAATAGTGAGGATACACAAACATGTTTTGTTTTGAGATATTCTCCCCCCCCCCCCTCCAAGCTAAGAAACCACAAAAATGATGGAAATGTTTCCCAACAATCTGCTACTGGTAGTTAGGCAATCTTTAATTTCTAAGTACTTTTTAGGATCACACCAGAGAAAAATTATCAGTTAAGCAGCTTTTTAGTTTTATTATAGTTTTGTCTAACTTAATATTTTCTGTTAAAGATTCAGTATTTGTTAATGCTGAAATCAGTACTTTCCAGAAAGAGATGTGGCCACATCTCTGTGGTTATGTCTTCCCTCTTTGAAAAAATGAATAAAAATACTGATAACCTACTTAAGTCTGTAGCATAAAATAGTGTGGCAGACACTGTTATTTGTGCAACCTGCGATTCATTTCCCACTTCTCCCCTACCTTGGTAGAATAGTGGGGTAAGCGTTGTATTGCTAACACAAGGTTAGTGGTTTAAACCCAGTAGCTGCTCTGGTAGTATAGTGGTTACGAATCAAAAGCTGTGAACCTCAAGGTCAGTAGTTCGAAGCTACCAGCTGTTTCATGGGAGAAAGATGAGGTGTTCTGCTCCCGTAAAGATTTACACCCTCGGAAACCCTGTACAGGGTCGCTATGAGTCGGAACTGACTCCACGGCACTTAACAACAACACCAACAACAGCTGCTCCACAAGAGAAAGATGAGGATGTCTGCTTTGATAAAGATTTACAATCTCAGAAACCATAAGGAGCAGTTGTACTGTGGCCTAAATGGTTGCTATGAGTAGAAAAAGACTCAATAGCAGTACATTTGTTTTGTTTCCTTTTTGGTTTTCGCCATACCCTAGATTATTTTCTTATTAACAGAATATTGACTTTTTAAAGTGCTTAGCAACTAACCATGTGCTGAACATCTCCCCACTCCCTCCCAGGGGTAAGATATTGAGTTTGAAACTCTTATATTAAAATAAGCTTCCATGCAACAACTAATAATGAGAAGGTTAAAAACCAAAAAAGAACCCTATAAACCGTGGCCACTGAATCACTTCCCACTCAGAGAGACCCTGTAAGACACACTAGAACCGCTCCGCAGGGTTTCTGAAGGCTGGAATCTTTACAGAGGATAATCTTTTGGTTAGCAGCTGGGTGATACTGAGAAGGTGGCCCATGAATATTCTTGTTAAAAGAAAATTGGTCTGGGATTAAAATGTTTGCAATGAAAATAATAGAAGCCAAAAGGTCACCATCTCATCCACTGCATTACCTCCAAAGGCAGTGCCTTTCCATGTGCGGCCTGTTACCAGCTGGAATGGACGAGTAGAGATTTCTTCACCCGAAGCAGCTACTCCAACCACCAC
>NW_006419751.1:2301-3325 GCF_000296735.1 Chrysochloris asiatica | reverse complement strand
TCTTGTGCAGCAGATTTGCCTAATGCAATACGCCATTTGATTTCTTGACTATTGTTTCCATGAGTGTTGATAGTGGATACAAGCAAAATTAAGTCTTTGATAATTTAAAATTTTCCCCATTTACCATGGTGCTATTTATTGGCTCAGTGGTGAAAATTTTGTTTTCTTTACATGGAATTGCATCTCCCAGGACTCCTACTTTGTTGTTGTTGTTGAATGCCATCGGGTGGATTCCAACTCATAGCAACCCTATATAGGATTTCTAAGGAGAAGCTGGTGGGTTTGAACTGACCCTGTGGTTCTTAGTCCAGTGTTTATCCTTCAGCACTCTACTAGAAGCCCTATTAGTGCCCTAGAATTGCATAACCCAGGTTTACTCTTTCATACTGTTAAGGACTTTATCCAGCAGCTCTTCCTTTTATTGATTGACTGATTGATTTTTGTCTCACATTGGGTTATTTTCATTTCTTTCCTTTGACTTAGCTCTTTCATTTAGCAAGACTTGCTTTATTATGAAACTCAATTACAAGTATTCAGGTATTAAGGAAGCAAGTTAATTAGCTTAGGCTTCTTGTTAACACTTTATGGAGTGTGGGGCCTTAGGTGGAATCATGAGCCCTATCCAGAACTTTCTGAGGTAGGACATTCCCATTTGAAAACACATACAGACCAATCCAGGATGGCTAGAAGACCAGAAGATACTTTCTGAAAGAAAGACCAGCAGAAAAAAGCCCAGAATTTTTGGCTGTTACAATACCAAGCAAGCTATTTTCCTTGGAGCCATAAAGGCGAGAAAAGTCAGCTCATTAGGGAAAAGTCCTTTTTAACAATGGAAGTCAAAGTGCACCCACAAGTAGCCTAGTATGCTCGCTGGTGACCACCCTGGTCTACTTGTGAGTGTAAGTAGGAGAAATACAGCAATGAAGACATGCACTGAGTTTGGCTATGTTCCATTGACACCTGTTGACCTTGAGATGAGCGAGAGAAGAAGAAGGCCTACCTGGTCTGAAGTTTAGGGAGAGGT
>NW_006419751.1:0-626 GCF_000296735.1 Chrysochloris asiatica | reverse complement strand
AAGGTTGGGAGCAAAGATCAAAGTTGGAAAATATGGCCTTGGTGATAGACATGATGCTGGAGATCGCATGATAGAATTCTGCAAAACCAATGATTTGTTCATTTCAATACCTTCTTTTGACAAAATAAGAGACATGGGCCTTGCCAGATGGACTTCATAGAAATCAAATTGACTACATCTGCGGAAAGAGATGATGGAAAAGCTCCATATCATCAGTCAAACCAAGGCAAGGGGTAGCCTGTGGAACCGATCATCAATTGCTCATATGCAAATTCAGACTGAAGCTGAAGAAAATGAAAACAAGTTCACAAGAGGCAAAATATGACCTTGAATATATCCCATCAGAATTTGGAGATCATCTGAAGAACAAATTTGATACATTAAACACTAAAGACCAGAAAAGTTGTGAGATGACATCAAGAATATCATACAGGGAGAAAGCAAAAAGTCATTAATAAGACAAGAAAGAAGGAAAAGGTCAAAATGGATGTCAGAAGAGACACTGAAACTGGCTCTCCAGCATAGACATGTGAAAGAAAATGGAAGAAATGAGGAGGTCCAAGAGCTGAACAGAAAATTTCAAAGGTCAGCTCGAGAAGATAAAGCCAAATATTTCAACAAAATGT
>NW_006419750.1:2129-3209 GCF_000296735.1 Chrysochloris asiatica | reverse complement strand
AGTGTGTTCTTCCTTTTTGGTTTTCTGATTCCAGATCTTTGCACATTTTGTTGTAATACTTGGCTTTATCTTCTCAAGCTGACTTTTGAAATTTTCTCTTCAGCTCTTTACCTCCTCATTTCTTCCATTTGCTTTAGCATTTCTATACTGGAGAGGAAGTTTCAGTGTCTGGCGCATTAACCCACAGCACCACACCAGGACTCCAATAGCAACCCTAGGCCCAATAAACAAATCATTGCCCAGTCCTGTGTGAGCTTCACAATTCTTGTTATGTTTGGGCCCACTGTAGCTGTTTTTGTGTCAATCCATCTAATTGAGGGTTTTCCTCTTTTTCACTGTTCCTCCACTTTATCATGCATTATGGCCTCCATGAACTGATCCCTCCTAGCAACATGTCAAAAGAACAAGAGATGAAATCCTGCCTTTCTCCCTTCTAAGGAGCGTTCTGGCTGTACTTCTTCCAAGACAGATTTGTTTGTTCTTTTGACAGTTCATGATAATTTCAATATTTTTCCAACACCAGAATTCAAATGCATCAGTTCTTCAGTCTTCCTTATTCATTGTATAACTTTCATATGTATATGAGGTGATTTAATATATCATGTTTAGGGTCAAGTGCATCTTAATCCTCAAACTGACATCTTTGCTCTTGAACACTTTAAAGGAGTCTTTTGCATCAGATTTGCATAATGTTATTTTATTTCTTGACTGTTGCTTCCATGAGTGTTGATTGTGGATTCAAGTAGTATGAAGTATTTAACAACTTCAATTTTTTTCTCTATTTATTATGTTATTTGTTTTTCTTTACGTTGAGGTGCAACCCATACTGAAGGCTCTAATCTTTGATCTTTATCAATAGGTATTGAGGATTTTTTGTTTCCTTTACATTGTGGTGCAACTCATGCTGAAGACTCTAGTCTTTGATCTTCAAAGACTTACTGAAATACTTCAATAAGTATTTCAAGTCCTCTTTACTTTCAGCAAGCAAGATTGTGGCATATGCATATCACAGGTTGTTAATAAGTCTTCTGCCAATTCTGATGAATGCTCTTCATATAATCCATCTTCTCAGATTCTTTG
>NW_006419750.1:0-854 GCF_000296735.1 Chrysochloris asiatica | reverse complement strand
GGACATATTGTCAGGAGGGAACAGTCGCTGGAGAAGGATATCATGTTTGGTAAGATGGAGGGTCAGAGAAAAAGAGGAAGACCCCCAATGAAATGGATTGGCCAGGTGGCAGCATTAATGGACTCAAGTGTGGCAACAGTAAGGAGGTTGGCCCAGGATCAGACATTGTTTTGTTCTGCTGAGCATAGGGTCGCTATGAGTCAGTTCTGATTCAATGGCACCTAACAACAACAACAATTTTAGGTAGCCAATGTGTAAGTTGCCCGTCCCTATCAACTCTGTGCACTGAGGCGATAGTACTTGATATGAAGACTTCTTCCCTCTAAGTTAGTATTTTGAGCAACTACATTCATAAGAAAAGGCGAAGTTCATGAAAGTGTAGCATTTTACACTTGTTTCCTGTAGCAAATCTCTTTATCTTCCTCTAGTTAAGTTCTTATCATCAAGCCATCCAAGTTATGTCAAATGGGTACTATCTTCTAGTTTCGGTGTTCTTACACACCTCCCCCTCTTCACATCAGCTGGATGCTTCACTGTCAGCTCTAGCCCACTGTGGCTAAGTCAGCGTCCATGGTCTCAGTGGTTCCCAAGTCTCCTTAAACTTTACACCAACCAGCCCTTCCTCTTCTCTCTCTTATCTCAAGGTCAACAGGAGTGTATGAAATATGATTGAACTAAGTCCTTGTCTTCATTACTGCTTTTCCCTACTTCCACTCACAAGTAAGACCAAAGTGGTTACTAGTGAGTTCACAAGTCTGCTCATGTGTTCTCTTTAAGTTTCAGTCTTAGAAGGGGGTTTGTTCTGAAGGGACTTGATGGCTTGCCTTGATGGCTCCTAGGAGAATAGCTTACTT
>NW_006419749.1:2144-3183 GCF_000296735.1 Chrysochloris asiatica | reverse complement strand
AGAAGCACACAAGCAGAATGCGGGACCTTATCCAGAGAAGCAGCAGTGCCAGAGATGGAGGCAGAGATGGGGGCATGGAGAGGGGGAGCGGCAGAGGGCTCTAAATTCATCAACTAAGAAGAGAAGGACTAAGAACTGGTGGCCAGGAGCAGACTTGCAGAATGTGCCCTTTGGAGATTTAAATTATTATATATGCCTGAGTGGGAAAATAAATAAATAAATGGGGTGGGGGGGAAGTACCTCTTTGCCTAAAAGAGGATATATATTCTGATTGTAATCAAACTCCTCCTTAATATTGTGACTTTTTGCCAAAATTCTTATTACGTGTAAGCCAGTGATATTCCCCAGCCCATTCTCCTAATATGAGTTAATTTTTGGAAAGAGCTAGCTTGGAAACCTAATGATCTGAGTAAGAAGACTGAAATTCAACTCATCAGTGAGACAAATGAGAGTTAGCTAAATAACTGGAGAAGCTGTTGGAGAAGTGATATTTCCACAGTCCAGACGTTATCTGAGCAGGATAACCTAATAACAGGATAAAATATACAGTATGAGTTTAACCATCAGGAAATCATCTTTAACCCCAAAATTTCCTCTCTACAATAACCACTGTACTGCCTGACATTTGTCTTTTAACTTTAACACAGCATATCAGATTAGAACTTCATTTTTGTTTAGGTATTTTTATTTCAAAATGTTATGTCTTTAGGATTCTTTCACTTGTTCCACTTTAGTGGATTAACTAATTAACCAAATAGATTTCATTTTGGCATGTGGGCAAGATGTATATAACCAAGGGAATACTGATGAAGGACAGATGGTGAAAGTAATTATGGAGCAAGAGGTAGCTGGGGAGGGCAACTCTGTAGGTTTGAGTAGCCAAAGGTGGTCTGAAGTTTCCAAGATATGAATATTTTGGAGGCTGAATGAGGGCTAGAAGAAGAATTGATGCATTTGATTTATGGTGTTAGCAAAGAATTCTGAAATGGACTGCCAGAAAAACAAACAAATCTCTTGGAAGAAGTGCATCCAGAATGCT
>NW_006419749.1:0-534 GCF_000296735.1 Chrysochloris asiatica | reverse complement strand
GTATGCTGTGGAGCTGGTTCCTGCACAGGGTTTCCAAGGCTGTAAATCTTTACAGGAGCTGAAAGCCTTATCTTTCTCCCATGGAACAGTTCATAATTTCACACTGCGGACCTTGAGGCTAGGAACCCAACTCATAAGCATTACGCTACTGGTGGTGGTAGTTAAGTACCGTGGAGTTGGTTCCGACTCATAGCAACCCTGTACAGGGTTTCTGAGGCTGTAAATCTTTACGGGAGCAGAAAGCCTCCTCTTTCTCCCACGGAACAGCTGGTAGTTTCGAACTGCTGACCTTGAGGTTCACAGCCCGATTCATAACCACTACGCTACTGTTGTTGTTGTTGTTGTTAAGTGCCGTTGAGTTTGTTCTGACACATAGCGACCCTGAACAGGGTTTCCGAGGCCGTAAATCTTTACAGGAGCAGAAACAGGAGCAGCTGGTAGTTTTGAACTGCTGACTTTGCAGTTCGCAGCCCGATTCGTAACCACTACGCTACCAGAGCTCCTTATCTTTGGTATATAAAGGTGCAGATTAGT
>NW_006419748.1:1917-3145 GCF_000296735.1 Chrysochloris asiatica | reverse complement strand
TCTTCTCTGTACTCAGAGCAAGTTTCACAGTCTCTTGTGACATCCAATTTGGTTTTTTCTTTCTTTCCTACCTTTTTATGACCTTTTGCTTTCTTCCTTTATGATGTTCTTGGTATCAGCCCACAACTTTTCTGGTTTTCAGTCATTAGTATCTAATGAACCAAATCTGTTCTTGAGATTATCTCCAAATTCAGGTGGGATATATATATTCATGGTCATATTTTGGCTGTTGTGAGTTTGCTTTCATTTTCTTCAATTTCAGCCTGCACTTACTTATAAACAATAGATGGCCTGGTCTACAGTAGGCCCTGATCTTCTTTAGACTGGTGATACTGAGCTTTTCCACTGTCTCTTCCCACAGATATAGTCAATTTAATTCGTTTGTATTTCACCTGAGATCCATTTGTATAGTCGCCTTTTATGTTGTTTTAAAAAGGTATTTGTAGTGAACAAGTTGTTACTCTTGCAAAATTCTATCATGCGATTTCCAGCGTCCTTTCTATCACCAAGGCTGTAGTTTCCAACTACTCATCCTTCCTCTTTGTTTCCAATCTTTACATTCCAGTAATTATCTGGATTCATGTTTGACCAATTTCACACTGAAGAAGTTGGTAGAATTCTTTAGTTTCATCATCTTTGGCTTTAGTTGTTGTTGCTGTGAAGTGCCGTCAAGTTGGTTCTGACCTATAGCGACCCTGTATAGGGTTTCAAAGGGGCTGCTGGTGAGCTTGAACCGCCAACCTTGCAATTCAAATGGCTTTACAGTCTGGCGCATTAACCCACAGCACCACTCCAGGATTCATTGGCTTTAGTAGTTGGTACATAAATTTTGATAATAGTAGTCTTAGTTGATCTTCCTTGTCGTTGTTGTTGTTAAGTGCCGTCCAGTTGGTTCTGACTCATTGCAACCCTGTCTAGGGTTTCCAAGGAGTGGCTGGTGAATTTGAACCGCTGACCTTGGGGTTCAAACTGACTTTGCGGTCCAGTGCATATCACAGACAGTATTGTGATTCAAGAGAGATATTGAAATGTTCTTTCTGATGATGAATGTTATGCTATTCCTCTTGAATTTGTTGTTCCTGGCTTAGTAAATCATATGATTGTCAGATTCAAAATGGCTAATATACCAGTACATTTCAGTGCTCCATTTCATATTTGACAGCTTCCAGTTCTCCAATTTTTTTGGAGTTCTAGTGTGGCGCTGTGGGTTAATGCGCCAGACTGCAAA
>NW_006419748.1:0-1027 GCF_000296735.1 Chrysochloris asiatica | reverse complement strand
GCTCTAAGGTGACCAAGCAGGATCACTATGCTGAGGTTCAATCAAGTTCTTAGGGGATCTTGATCTCTAGCACCTAGGTTCATATTTTGTATGGAATATATTTTGTATATTGCATGTTCCGTTTAGGGGAGCTCTGGTAGCGTAGAGTGGTGGTTAATAGTCGGGTTGCTAACCTCAAGGTCCTCAGTTCAAAACAACCAGCTGTTCTGCAGGAAAAAGATGAGGCTTTCTGCTCCCATAAAGATTTATAGCCTTGGAAACCCTGTACAGGGTCGCTATGAGTCAGAATTGACAACATAGCACACAACCACCACCACTACCATGTTCCATTTATTAATGCATGTAGACATGTGTTTCTCCTTAGTTTGAGTTTTGCCACATCAGCAAATGAAGTTTTTGAAACCTTTACTCCACTCCCGTCATTGTGGTCACCTCTATTTTGAGAAGACAGCAATTCTCCAGTCATATTGTGAGGGCCTTCCAACCTAAGGGGCTCATCTTCCAGCATTATATCTAACAGTATTCTGATATTCATAATACTTTCATCTTTCAGGCACTATGTTTGACAATGTTCATAATGCTTTTCAGTGGTTAACATTCAGAAGCAGTCGGCCTCTCCCTCTTCCTGGTCTGTCTTAGTCTGGAAGCTCCGCTGAAAGCTGTCCACTATGGTGATCCTGCTGGTATTTAAAATCCTGATGGCATAGCTTCCAGGATCACAGAAACATGCAAGTCACCACAATACAGCAAAGTGACAGTCAAAGACGGTGTTCGTTTCTAGTGTATAGAAATACAATAACCTTTTCTATATTGACCTTATAGTCCTTGCCCTTGATACATAAAATAATTAGTTCTAATAGTTGTTTTGTTTATATATCTTTTTTTTCCTTTAATTTAAGGTTTTTATTGTGGATTGAGTGAAAGTTTACAGACACATCATCAGTTTCACATTCAACAATTCATATAACTTGTTTCATTACAATGATTATAATCCCCTCCATATACCATCAGTTAAAAGTATTTCTCT
>NW_006419747.1:4085-4869 GCF_000296735.1 Chrysochloris asiatica | reverse complement strand
GGGCTAGGGCTAGGCCTGTTAGGACTTTCGGGCTAGGCCTAGGGCTAGGGCTAATAGGGCTTTAAGGCTTGGGTTAGGGCTAGGGCATATAGGGCTTTAGCGCTTGGATTAGGGCTAGGCTTGTTAGGACTTTAAGGCTAATGCTAAGTCTAGCGCTGTTATGGCTTTAGGGATAGTGCTAGGGCTAAGGATTTAGGGCTAGGGCTTTAAGGGTAGGTCTAGGCCTGTTAGTTCTTTAGGGCATGGGTTAGGGCTAGGCCTGTTACGACTTTAAGGCTAATGCTAAGTCTAGGGCTGTTAGGGCTTTAGGGCTAGGGCTAGGGCTAGGGCTAGGGCTAAGGATTTAGGGCTAGTGCTTTAGGGGTAGGTCTAGGCCTGTTAGTGCTTTTGGGCTAGGTCTAGGGCTACAGCTGTTAGGTCTTTAAGGCTAGGGGTAGGTCTAGGGCTCTTAGGGCTTTAGTGCTAGGGCTAGGGCTAAGGCTATGGCTGTTATGGCTTTAGGTCTCGGATTAGAGCTAGTGCTTTTAGGGCTTTAGGGACAGGGCTAGGGCTAGGGCTTTAACGATAGGTCTAGGGCTAGGGCATTAGATCAAGGGCTTTAGGGCTGGGGCCAGTGCTGTTATGGCTTTAGAGCTAGTGCTTGGGCTAGGGCTGTTTTGGCTTTAGGGCTAGGGCTAGGGCTAGGACTGTTAGGGCTTTAGGGCTAGGGCTAGGACTGTTAGGGCATTAGGGCTAGGTCTAGGGCTAGGGCTGATAGGGCTTTAGGGCTAGGGCTAGGGCTAGG
>NW_006419747.1:1828-2892 GCF_000296735.1 Chrysochloris asiatica | reverse complement strand
GGGGAGTGCTGTTAGGGCTTTAGAGCTAGTGCTTGGGCTAGGGCTGTTAGGGCTTTAGGGCTAGGGCTAGGGCTGATAGTGCTTTAGGGCTAGGGCTAGGGTTAAGAATGTTAGGGCTTTAGGGCTATGGTTAGGGCTAGGGCGGATAGGGCTTTAGGGCTAGGGCTAGGGCTAGGCCTAGGAATGTTAGGGCTATAGGGCTAGGGTTTGGGCTAGAACATTAGTGGAAGGGCTTTAGAGCTAGGGCTAAGGATGATAGGGCTTGGGCTATGGCTGTTAGGGCTTTAGGGCTAGGGCTAGGGCTGATAGGGCTGATAGGGCTTTAGGGCTAGGGCTAGGGTTGGGCTGTTTGGGCTTTATGGCTTTAGGGCTAGGGTTTGGGCTAGAACATTAGAGGAAGGGCTTTAGAGCTAGGGCTAAGGATGATATGGCTTGGGCTATGGCTTTTAGGGCTTTAGGCATAGGGCTAGGGCTGTCAGAGCTTTAGGGCTAGGGCTAGGGCTAAGGATTTAGGGCTAGGGCTTAAGGGCTACGGCTAGAGCTGTTAAGGCTTTAGGGCTCGGGCTAGGGCTACAGCTGTTAGAGCATTAGGGATAGAGCTAGGGCTAGCCTGTTAGGGCTTTAGGGCTAGGGCTAGGACTGATAGGGCTTTAGGGCTATAGTTATGGCTAGGGCTGTTAGGGCTTTAGGGCTAGGGCTACGGCTGTTTGGGCTTTAGGGCTAATGACAGGGGTAGGGCTTTAGGGCTAGGTTTAGGGCTAAGGCTACTGCTGTTAGGGATTTAGGGCTTTAGGTGTAAGGCTAGGACTGTTAGGGCTTTAATTCTAGGTCTACTGCTAGGGCTGTTAGGGCTTTAGGTCTATGATTAGGACTAGGGCTTATCGCGCTTCAGGGCTAGGGCTAGGGCTACGGCTGTTAGGGTTTTAGGGCTAGGGTTACAACTAGTGCTTTTAGGGCTTTAGGGACAGGGCTAGGGCTAGGGCTTTAGGGCTAGATCTAGGGCTAGGGCATTAGGTCAAGGGCTTTAGGGCTGGGGCCAGTGCTGTTAGGGCTTTAGGGCTAGT
>NW_006419747.1:0-422 GCF_000296735.1 Chrysochloris asiatica | reverse complement strand
TTAGGTCTTTAAGGCTAATGCTTAGTCTAGGGATGTTAGGGCTTTAGGGTTAGTGCTTGGGCTAGGGCTGTTAGGGCTTTAAGGCTAGTGCCAGTGCTGTTAGGGCTTTAGGGCTAGTGCTAGGGCTACGGCTGTTAGGGCTTTAGGTATGGGTTAAGACTAGGGCTTATAGGGCTTTCGGGCTATGGCTAGGGCTATGGCTGTTAGGGGTTTAGGGCTAAGGTTTAGGGCTAGTGCTAGGGCTACGGCTGTTAGGTCTTTAGGTCTAGGGTTAAGACTAGGGCTTATAGGGCTTTCGGGCTAGGGCTAGGGCTATGGTTGTTAGGGGTTTAGGGTTAGGTTTAGGGCTAGGACTAGGGCATTTGGTTAAGGGCTTTAGGGCTAGGTCTAGGGCTGTTAGGACTTTAGGGCTAGTGCTAGAG
>NW_006419746.1:2156-2740 GCF_000296735.1 Chrysochloris asiatica | reverse complement strand
TTAATTTTAAAACATTCAGTGTTCCCATGTTCTGTTCAAACAACTGCTTCTTGGTCCAGGTACAGATATGACCTCGAATATATCCCCCCTGAATTTAGAGATCACCTGAAGAACAGATTTGACACATTAAACACTAAAGACCGAAGACCAGAAGAGTTGTGTTATGACATCAAGAATATCATACGTGAAGAAAGCAAAAAGTCATTAAGAAGACAAGAAAGAAAGAAAAGGTCAAAATGGATGACAGAAGAGACTCTGAAACTTGCTCTCCAGCATAGAGATGCTAAAGCAAATGGAAGAAATGAGGAGGTCCTAGAGCTGAACAGAAATTTTCAAAGATCAGCTCGAGAAGATAAAACCAAATACTATAATAAAATATGCAACGATTTAGAGTTGGATAACCAAAAGGGAGGATCACGGTCAACATTTCTCAAGCTGGGGTAACTGAAGAAAAAATTCAAGCCTCGACTTTCATTATTGAAAGATTCTCTGAGCAAATTATTGAATGATGCAGAAAGCATCAAGAGAAGAGGGAAAGAATACACAGAGTCACTGTACCAAAAGGAAATGGTTATTGTTCAACC
>NW_006419746.1:0-1036 GCF_000296735.1 Chrysochloris asiatica | reverse complement strand
ATATATATATATATGCCAGAGCAAATATGTGGCACTGTGGGTTAATGCTCCAGACGTCAAAGCTATTTAAACTGCAAGTTTGGCAGTTAAAGCTCACCAGTTGCTCCTCAAAAACCCTATGGGGACTTCTGGCACTTCCCTGACCAGGCAGCACAAGTATGCAGGCTCCAGAGAAAGATGGGGGTGGTATCGCACAGGGGAGGCCCCCGCCTGGTAGACAGACAGCCTTTGGGCAAACATAAGACTTTAGGCTTCAACATTATGAATGTGCTTTTTTTAAAGGATCAAACTGCTGAGGAGTTACAGGCATTTTGAGGTTTTGCCTGCCTGCACTCGGCTCCTGCTCCAGCAACTGCCTCCGCCCACTGCAGAGCTTGGAGTGCGGGACTTGAGCAGACCTGTTCAGAGGGTGGGCGCTCCCAGAGAGTGAGAAGGGCCACAGAAACTAACATATCCCTTCCCAGGGGGGCCTCATTGCCACAGTAGGCATTATCGGCATGGGTATACAGCAAATTGGGGTGCCCACAGCACAGAGAGACAAAGAGGGGCATTTTTGACATCATCAGACACAGAGGCCACCTGTCTGCAGCCACTACCCCCACCCTCCACTCCCTCGGCCCAGGCCAGCCCTCAGCCCAGCCTCCTAGGCTCAGGCCCACCCACCAAGGCACAGGCCAGCACCCTAGCACAGGCCCGCCCAAGCTGAGATGCTCTTGAGTTGGTTTTTTTTTTTTACCACCAGTAACAAAGCAGTCCTGCTGTGGCTAGGTGGGTTAATGTGCCGGACTACAAAGCCTTTTGACCTGCAAGGTCGGTGGTTTGAGCTCACCAGCTGCTCCTTGGAAACCCTATACTGAGTCGCTGTCAGTCATGATCGACTCCACAGCACTTAACAACAAGGAGAGGAGTGCAGAAGGGACTGAAAGAGAGTTAGGACATTAAAGAGTTACTTATATTAAGCTACAGATTTTTTTCTTTTTTCTTTTACCCCCTTTTTCCTCTCTTTCTTCTGCCCTTTAGCTCCCTTTTTTTTTTT
>NW_006419745.1:2081-3219 GCF_000296735.1 Chrysochloris asiatica | reverse complement strand
CCCATCCCTGTCTACTCTGTGTATGGAGGGGTGGGAATGATCCTTGCTGTAAAGATTTGTTCCTTCTTTTGAGCTACTTCAGCCATAGGTGTAGATCAAGTTCATCAAATTGTCTCAGATTACTCTTTTTTTCCTCTTCTTTCTTCTTCTAGTTTAGCTGTTATCATCCAGTCATTGAAGTCAGGTAAGTGGGTATTATCTGCAAGTGTGGGTGTTCTTATGCATATGCCCTCTCTTCATATCAGCTGGACACTTCACTCTCCACTCTAGTCCTCTATGGCTATACCACTGACTCTGGGTCCAAGAGTCCCCTGGTCTTGCACACTGCTGGCCAACCAGGTCTCTACCTGATTCCACTCACAGGAGTCTATTGAATGTTGTAGAGCTTAGCTCGCAGCTTCATTGCTGTTTTCCCCTCACTTCCCCTTATTGGTGGCAAACGTGGTCACCAATCAGAGCACATGTCTATTCATATATTCTCATTGAGTCTTAGTCTCGGAAGGGTGTTTGCCCTGATGGGACCCAAGCACTTGCCTTGATGTCTCCTGGGTGAGTACCTTGCTTGTTCTTGTAGTAATCAGTCGGACTGCTGTTATTGTTTTGTATTTTTACTGTAGGTCTTTCTTTCAAGAAGTATCTTCTGTTCTTCTAGCCACTCCAGGCTGGTCTGCTTGTCCTTTCAATTGGAAATTTCCCACCTCAGAAGATTCTAGATGGGGTTCAATATTCCACCTATGGTCTTATGTAAGGCTCCACAGGAAGCCTTCTTCACTGGGCACGTTGTAGCCACATTTTCAGTATTCCAGTCAGTTAAAGGCTGAAGACGGACTTACAAGCTTTCTATGGTGATATTTCTGGGTATTCCTTCCACTCCCCCTCAAGTGCCTATTTATAATGGTATGCCAGGGAAACCAAGATTCAAATGACAGCAAAGCATCTTAACATTCTCTCCCCCCTTTTCCCCATTCCAACCATGTCTCAATCCCTATATCCCAGAGCCATGTTTTTCCAAGGTTTTGCACACATCATTATTTACCTATGTCCCACTTAGCCCATGCAAACCTGCCTAATTGTTTTCCCATCTGCCTTGTTCTTCCATTCCCCTACCCCTTTGTGGGAGTCCAGCTCTCGCAGGGTC
>NW_006419745.1:0-1226 GCF_000296735.1 Chrysochloris asiatica | reverse complement strand
GTCGGTCAGCTTTACTTTAGTTTGTTATCTGCTTTTGTGATCTCATAAATACAGTTACTTTGTACTTAGGTTTTCTGTGAACAGGAGTGGCTCATGCAATTCCCTTTGAATTCAACCCACCGAAGCTGAAACAATTGTTGCCACACTGGTTTCTTCCTAAGGTCTGCAGAGCTCAAAGCAAAAACTGTGAATATGGCAATATTATATATTTTTACAAGTGAATTCAGAGTTATCCTGAAGAGGAGATAGAGGCCAGCTCCTGAGAATCATCTGCTTTGCATGCTGTTTCTCCTTCTGCTGGGATTGTGTCAAACAGTAGAAGTGAAGCCACTCCCTGCACCCCTTCTTGTGTATTGCCCCTCTCCCTAGCACCCAAACTATCCTGTGTCTATTCCCTACCCTGTGCTCCACCCTCCCCTCACCCAACCTGACACATCCCGGTAACAAGCAAGGAATCCCCCGCACCTTTAGTATGGAATTTTTTTCTTAGTCTTTTACAATAGTCATCCTATGCAGTATTTCATCTTTTGTGACTAACTAATTTCACTCAGCATAATGTCCTCAAGGTTCATCCATGTTATGTGATAGTTTACAGCTTCCTTGTTGTTCTTCAAGGTAGCATAATATTCCATTGTGTGTATGTACCACAGTTTGTTTATCCATTCTTCCGTTGATGGTCACTAAGGCTGTCTCCATCTTTTTGCTATTGTAAAATAGTGCTGCTGTGAACATTGGTGTACATATATGTACTCAAGTTATAGCTCATATTTCTTGTGGATAAATACCAAATAGAGGGATTGGTGGATCATAAAGTATTTCTATTTCCAACCTTCTGAGGAAGTGCAATATTGCTTTCCAGAGATGTTGGGCCATTTTGCAACCCCACCAGCAATGCAGGAGTGTCCCAGTCTCTCCACATCCTGGTGGTGGTGGTTGGTGGTTATGTGCCGTGGAGTCGGTTCTGACTCATAGGCACCCTGTATAGGGTTTCCAAGGCTGTAAATCTTTATGGGAGTAGAAAGCCTCATCTTTCTCCCACGAAACAGCAGGTAGTTTCGAACTGCTGACCCTGAGGTTCACAGCCCAATTTGTAACCAACCACTATGCTATCAGCACATCCTAGCCAGCATTTATTGCCCTCTACTTGTTTTTATCTTTGCTGTTATTGCTGGTTTGAGATGATATCTCATTGTTGTTTTGATTTGCATCTCTCTAATGGCTAGTGA
>NW_006419744.1:0-3158 GCF_000296735.1 Chrysochloris asiatica | reverse complement strand
TGACATAACTTAGGATTTAAATTTTGGCCTATTTCCTTTTTTGTCTGCTTGTCCCACTCCACAATCCCTGATCAGGCCTTTTTTTCTAGTTATAAACAGTTCAGGGCAGGCTGTGGCCATTTGGTTTTAAGTGGAAACTGTCTATTTAAATTTCAAGGAGATCTGTGCACAAGCGTAGTAGAACCCTCTGAGGGTGGGGCTGGGGTGTCCACTAGCTCAGGGACCCCTATAGTCACCATAATGGAGGTGTGCAGACAGCAAGGGACCAATGAACAGACACCAAAAGAAAAGAATGTCCACACCTTTATCTCCATGGTTCTTTCAGGCATCTGTGGCTGCTCTGGTCCTTCCCCCACTTGGTCTTACCCAAGATGGTGGCTCCTGGAGCAGCTGAGTGTCTTGAATGAGAAAGCAATGGATTTCTTGCTTCTGCTACAAATTCCCCTAGCTGTAAGCCTTCCAACCTTCTAAATATTCCTTTATATGTGGTTCAGAGTTTTGAGACCATCCCCTGAGCCTGCTTGGTCCTGTATTCTGTGTTGTTGCTGACAGAGCTCCTTACTGCACTTCCACCTGATCCACCATCTTGTTTGTTCTCCTCTTGTTTGATTTCTTGATTGTTGTTTCCATGAGTGGTGATAGCTACATCTTAGCTGCTAAACCACTGAGAATACTGGCTCAGCCAAGTTGATGCAAAACCTTCACAGAAATGTAGCCAACCACATTTATTTTAGAGATGAGGAGACTAATGGCTAAAATTAATAGTTTTCCCTAGTAATTTAGTGAACAGAAATGTAGGGTTGGAAAGTATGTCTCCTAATTCTGATCCCAATACATTATATCTAAAGGAAGAGACAAAATAAGCCATGAAATTGCCCAACGGCAGATTCCAAAACATTGATAAAAAGAAGAGACAGTGATAAGTAGAATTCTTTCTTACCCAAGTAAGAAGTGAGTTTAGAGAGTTTCAATACCCCAGATATGGCTGAAATAAGGAGTTATGAATAAAAGAGGAAGATGAGAACAGTTGAGATGGAAAAAAAAGAAAGAAACTGAACAAAGTTGAGAATGAAATGCTGGGCAAGAAAGGAGAGAAAGATCTAAAAGACATTGAGTATTTGATCCTTGACTTAAAAGAGAATGTTGCCAAATCTGTCGGGTCAAAAATTGAGTGCTGGACTGCTTGGAAATTCCAGACAGTATGAAAGCATCTAGAAATAACATCAATTCAAGAGAAATCAAAGTTTTAGTTTTCATCTTCTGAGAAATCTGTAGTATGCAGTAACAATTCTGAGGTCAGTGCACTCTCACAGATTTCCTCAATTTGTCTTTTGTTTCTCAAATTTCTCCATGTTTCTTTTCCATGTAAAGTGTTTGAAAATAAGAACAACTTGCCTTTGACTTGCTGAGTTGTTGGCAATTTTATCTGCTTTAAGTAAGTCTAAAAGGGTATTAAAATCATCACTTTTAGCTTCTTACCAAATCCCCTTTCCTAGGGAGAATAATTAAAGTTGTTGTGTGTTATTAAGTTGGTTTCAAGTCATAGTGACCCTGTATAGGGTTTCTGAGGCTTTTTAATGTTTGTAGAAGTAAAAAGCTTCATCTTTTATCCACGGAGCAGCTGGTGGTCTTAAAACAAAGATTTCTTGGTTTGCAGTCCAGTGTTTATCTTCTGAATAAAAGGATAACAGTATTCAAAGCTGAATTTCATGGTATCTTACAAACTCATTTGTCTATTGAGTATACTGATGCTCTCAAACCTGTCCATTTGAACACATTGGAATTATCTTTATCTAACATCCCAATGATTCCAAATATGTTTTTCTCTGTTGCAAACAGTAAAGTGTAGTCTGGTAGAACAGTGTGGCAAGAAAGTGAAGGCAGGGACAGAATCTGAAGAGAACAAAGACTGATGCAGACTCAGGATCTGATATAAGAACATGCGAAAGGGCAGCTAACACTATCTTAAAGGACCATGGAGGGCTTCCTGGAGGCATTTGTACTCTGATCCTGCTCAGATTCCTGGGGTAACCTCTGACTGAGGCTGAGTCTTTATGGTCCCTACTCCTTGGAATTTCATGTTCTGAACTAAGATATAGAACCTGTAGAAAGCTGGGAGTTGGCTTACTGATGGGTGTGCTCTAGAAGGAAGCCTCATGAATAGGGTGATGAAAGGTGCTAGAGCTGACTGCTACCTTCTTAGAATTCAATTGTAGACTACTCTTCTAGTAATAATTTTATTTTTGGTTATTGTTTTTTTAAAAAAACTATTTTCAGTTGATTTCTCTTAGTTATAATAAAAATGCCTTAACTAATTATCTACTCACAAATTTACCATTCAAAAATATCCCATGTGTGCACCTTACTCTTGAATTTAGGAAATAGTTCTCAAACTTTAGAGTGCATCAAAATCTCTGGTAAGACATTAAAATACAGATTGCTGGGTCCCATTTCTGAAGGTTCTGATTCAAGAGATCTGAGGTGGGTATGAGCATTTGTATTTCTAACAATTTCCCAAATGATCCTGATGCTGATGGTGTGGGAATCACACTTTCAGAGCCACTGAAAGGTAGGAAACAATAGCTTTAGAAGACTTTTGTAATAATAAAAATATATCATTAGATGTATTTTTAAGTCATGCTTGTATGACCTAAACACCTGATATCCATCTGTTTATACCTGAGTATATGTTGTTGTTAAGTGCTCTCAAGTCAGTTCCAACTCATAGAGACCCAGTAGGGGTTGCTGAGGAGTAGCTGGTGAGCTTGAACTGCCGACCTTGTGGTTTAAGCCAACCTTGTGGTTGAGTGCTTATCCTATGGCACCATACCAGGACTTTACCTTAGCATATATGGGATAATATTTATTACTGATTGGAAGTTTTTTAGTAGTTGGTTTGGTACAGGGCTGGCATTACTATATTTTCCTGGTTATAACTGCTTTCAAGTAATTGTGTTCTTTTTAATAAATATGGGTGATTATAAGCATAATTAAACATAACTTAGTATTTATACCTTTATATGGTCAGAGCACGAGGGCTTCTATCATGGAGGGCAGCAGCTAAACGATGTGCGAGAACTGCACAGACCTGGTGGAGGTGTTAAATGAAACCCAGACCACAGAGCTGTGGGGTGAGAGGTGTCTGGAGACCAGGTCGA
>NW_006419743.1:0-3257 GCF_000296735.1 Chrysochloris asiatica | reverse complement strand
ACTCATGGAAACAGCAGTCAAGAAATCAAATGATTCATTGTATTAGGCAATGAATGAAACAGCAGTCAAGAAATCAAACGATTCATTGTATTAGGAAAATCTGCTGTACAAGATCTTTTTAAGGTGTTGAAGGGCAAAGATGTCAGCCTGAGGACTAAGATGCTCCTGACCCAAGCCATTGTATTTTCAATAACTTCATATGCATGCGAAAGCTGGACAGTGAATAAGGAAGACTGTAAAAGAATTGATGCTTTTGAGTTATGGTATTGGAGGAGAAAGTGCCATGGGCTGCCAAAAGATCCAATACTTCTTGTGTTGGAAGAAGTGCAGCCAGAGTGCTCCTTGGAGGCCAGGATGTCCAAACTTCATCTCTCATACTTTGGACATAAAGTCAGGAGGGACCAGCCACTGGAGAAGGATTTCCTGTTTGGTAAGGTAGCGAATGGAGAAAAAGAGGAAGACCCCCAGTGTGATGGATTGGCCAAGTGGCAGCATCAATGGGCTCAAGCATGGCAACAATTGTGAGGTTGGCCCAGGATTGGGCAGTGTTTTGTTCTGCTGTGCTTAAGGTCACTGTGAGTCGGTACCAACTCGATGGCACCTAACAACAGCAACAACGAGTCATAACCAATTGGATGGCACAACAACAACAGATATTGCCTCTAGTAGAATTTAATGTTAGTTCTTTACTTCATATATCATTGTTTTTGGAAATTAAGTGGTCATTTGTATCATGAAGCTGTTCTTCCTTCTTTTTTCTCTCTAAAATGAATGTCAGCATTTTGTAGCATCTTGGACTAAAGCAACACTTTCTTATGTAATATAATCTACAGAGTTTAGCAATCCGTGGAAGATTATGTGACCTCCCTTACATTCTTCCATATTTCTCGATCTCTAGCATCCATAAACCTGTTGGTTCAATTTCCCTATTCCTCTGCTCTCACAGTCTCAAAAATTTCCTCTAATAGCCTCTTCAGAAGGTAATGTTTTCATACTGTATCCTCAAATCTTTGATAATCATATCTTAAATTTATTCTTCAATCTGATTCCTTTCCTGACCTAATTTTCCTCGCTTCCCATGTCCTCATTCCTTTTAGACATGCTTATTCTTTAACAGCTTCATCATTTCCAGTTTCAGCCATCTCTGGTGTGCTGCTAAGCCACACAGTTCTTCCAATTTCATGTCCTTGGCCACAAAGTCCAGATAAAAACTCCCCAAAAATCATCTATATCCTCAGTTTTCTCTTCCTCTTCTCCTTTGCTATAAGTACCCTAGGTATCCCCATCCTTTGTTTAATATATTTATCATATTCTTTCTTTCACACAAGAAGACTGGGCCTACTTGCACAGTACCATTTTGATGTTACAAGTGTGTTACAGGCTTTGCATATCAAAGAATCAGTTGGTGGAGCAAACCACATTTTTATTATTAATAGAGCTTCTGATTATGTTCCTTCTACACATCATTAGTTCTGATCTTAGCATAACCTGACTCATTTATTTCCAAGATGAATGGATACCTCTATCTAACACATTGAAAGAAAACTCATCTAGAAAACTGACTATTCCAAAATACTTAACTCATTTTCTAATGCGTTCACAATAAAAATAACTTGAAGTACAGGGAATAAGGTCAAGCCCAGGCTCATTTCATTACTGGATGTGAACACAGATCATTGGTTTCTGTGTGGTCTGGGAATGTTTTATGGCACAGCTTCATCAGCAGTAGGGAATATTGATATTTATAAAACATTGTCATTACGAAGACAAAGTAATGTCACATTTATATAATTATGCATTATGATGTGTCTCTATATGTCATATTACCATGTTGCTTAATACATAATCTCCTTGTCATCCTCTAAAATAACCAGTTACCATTGCATGGATTCCAGTTCATGGCAACTTATGTGGCAGAGTAGACCTCTGCTCCATAGGGCTTTCAATGGCTGCTTTTTAAAAAATAGACCACCAGGTATTTCTTTGGGAGCATGTCTGGACGGGCTCTAACCTCTAACTTTTCACTTATTGGTGTTAAATGCATTAAGGCAGTTCCAACTCATGTTAACCCTATGAACATCAGAATGAAATACTGCCTGGTCCTACACCATCCTCACAATTGTTGTCACACTAGAGCCCGGGACACCTTCCTAAGGTTGTTGTTCTTGTTAAGTACCATTGAATTGGTTTGACTCATAACGACTCTAGACAGCTTCTAAGGAGTAGCTGGCAGGTTTGAACTTCCAACATTGCAGTTCAAACAGATCTTGTGTTTCAGTGTTTATCCTACAAAGAAACACCAGTATTTCTAAGGGAGTGCTTTTCAAATAGTGCTTGTGTTGGAGGAAGTGAATTTACTCAAAGGTATTTTATTTTTTTATAGACCAAGAATTCAAGCACTGTGTTCTAAATTTATCACTTGGGAAAATCAAACTCTTTGCAAGGAATCTTGAAAATTTCCTTTAAAGATCATGCTGGTGGCAACCTCAATAGACTGAGGTCATCCTTCCTAGACAGATGATCTGATGCTATTGAGAAGAACTTCAGTTACGAGAGTTACCTGCAGATGGTCTCATTCAATTTATGTTTGCTTAACTTTCTGGCTTCTAATATTATTCATTTTTTTCTCATTTCCTTTAAAATATTATCATCCAAATGTAACTGTATAGAATGCCCAATTTCATAATGTGCTGATATTTTGTGATTGTATGCAACCTCTGTGTTTACATTGCATTTTTAAAGTCTTGTGTTTTGTTTTATCTATTATACATTATCTATCTACCTTTTTACCTATCAGTGTGATCTTAGAAATAATCACATTTCTATCCTGAATTCATGTTCTTATGTACAATTTAGCTAACTCACCTTACAAAGAAATCACTTTAAACATATACCAGTCAGTTGTTCCTGAAAGTCTTATAAAAAGTTACATAGTCAGGGCTTTCTGTGCCTCCCCCTCCATGAATTCCCTATGTGGAGTCTTCAGGATTCCTCTCTTGGCTTCTAAGTACCTTTTCCAAGACAGACTTGTTTGTTATTCTGGAAGTCCATGGTACTTTCAATATCTTTCATAATTCAAATGTATCAGTTCTCCTCTGGTCTTCCTTATTCATTGTCCAGCTTTCACATGCATATGAGTTAACTGAAAATGCTAAGCATAGGTCAGGTGCACCAGAATCCTCAATGTGGCATCTTGGCTTGGTGCTTTAACACTTTAAAGAGGCCCTTTGCAACAGATTTGGCCAATGCAATACATC
>NW_006419742.1:2122-3192 GCF_000296735.1 Chrysochloris asiatica | reverse complement strand
GTCAGATTACTCTTTTTTCCCTCTTCTATCTTCTTCTAGTTGAGTTTTAATCATCAAGCCATTGAAGCCAGGTCAAGTGGGTATTATCTGCAAGTGTGGGTTCTCTTGTGCATATGCCCTCTCTTCTTATCAGCTGGATTTTTCATTCTCCACTCCAGTCCTCAGGGGTTATGTCACTGACTCTGGGCTCAGGAGTCTCCAGGTCTTGCCAAACTGCTGGCCAACCAGGTCTCTACCTGGGTTCACAAGAGTATATTGAACATTGTTGGACTTAGCTCACAGCTTCATTGCTGTTTTTTCTTCACTTTCCCTTGTCACTGACCAACATGGTCACCAGTCAGAGTACGTGTCTTCTCGTGCATTCCCATTGAGTCTTAGTGTTGGAAGGGGGTTTGCCCTGAGGGGACAGAACCATTTGCCTTAATGTCTCCTGGGCAAGTAACTTGCTTGTTCTTGTAGTAGTCAATCGGACTGCCATTATTGTTTTGTATTTTTCCTGTCGGTCTTTCTTTCAAGAAGTATCTTCTGTTCTTCTAGCACTCCAGGCTGGTCTGCTTGTCCTTTCCAGTGGAAATTTCTCACCTCAGAAGATTCTGGATGGGGTTCAGGATTCCTCCTATGGTCTTATGAAATGCAGAGGCTCGACAGGAAGACTCCTTCACTGGGTCTGTTGTAGCCCCATTTTAGGTATTCCAATCAGTTATAGGCAGAAGATTGACTTACAAGCTTCTTTGGTGATATTTTGGACTATTCTTTCCTCTACCCCTCATGTGTCTAATTTATAATGATATGCAAGGAATACCAAGATTCAAAAGACAACCAAGCATCTAAAAAATATTTCCGTCTTTTGCCCATTCCAACCATGTCTCAATTCCTGTATCCCAGAGGCCTGTTGTTCCAAGGTTGTGCATTCATCAATATTTACCTCTGTCTCGTTTAGCCCATGCAAACCTTGCTAATTGTTTCCCATTAGCCTTGTTAGGACTGGGGCATAGTGGTTACGAATTGGGCTACTAACCTCAGGGTCAGCAGTTCAAAACTACCAGCTGTTCCATGGGAGAAAGATGAGG
>NW_006419742.1:0-822 GCF_000296735.1 Chrysochloris asiatica | reverse complement strand
TACCAGTTGCTTCTAGAAACCCTAATTACTTATTTAATTTTTATTCTAGAAATCAAAATGCATAAAATCAGATTTACACTTGTCAAACATTTAGTGATAACATACTATTATTTATCTCTCTTTTTGTGTCATATATTTTTTAAGCTGAATTGTCAATTTTGGGTTTTTTTTAGGTGGTGTTGCTTTTAAATGTTAAGTATATATTTAAATCTGTGAAAGCTAGATGACAAGCATCTTAAACATAAAATGGAAATTAACTCATGAAAATATTATTATGATTCAAAATAAAATTGTTAATAATTTAGGGCATTTAATGTATAACAGCTCTCATGCTTAACATGTAGTTAATTCAATCCACAAAAGAGCTATGTGATAAATGATACAGAAAATGTATCACATATACAATGAATGATACTATGATTAAAAAAAGATGCATTGTCTTGGATCACTGAGTTAATCGTATAATGCAGTGAGTTGACATGAGTTTGGTAATATATTTGATATGATTTTCTTGTTTTGAAGATGTGGACCTACTTTTCCAATTAAAAATAACTGTCAGCATTTTTGGGGAGAGGAGATAAAGACAAACAACAATAACAAAGAAAAAGTAGCCCTTCCTAGCCAATGATATACCTATAACATTTATAAATATATAAGAGAGAGAGACAGGACAAATTGAACTTCAAGAATACATAAAACTGAATGTGCCAGACAGCATAAATGTAAGTGGTAATCTCCAAAAATTATACTAGAACAAACAAGATGGCGGATCGGGTGGACGTATAGCAGAGAGCTACGCCAACAACAACACAGAATACCCGA
>NW_006419741.1:2904-3445 GCF_000296735.1 Chrysochloris asiatica | reverse complement strand
TACCAGGTCCTGGCATTACCCTGCTTCCAGTGGCTTTCTATTACATTTAGAAATCATGATCTGCTCCCATTGGTCCCATCTCTTAATCAATCTCCCCTAGAGTCCCTTCTCTGATCATGTTGCCCTTCATGCTAAACCAGCTTATTGCCTAGAATGCTCTTCCCCTAGTTCTTCCCACAACTCACTTCTAATCTGGTACCTACTTATATATGCCTTCTCTGACCACCCCATCAAAAACAGAAGCCCAAGGCTCCCTCCACTTTCTTACCCTGAATTATTCTTTCTTCAGAGCACTTAGTAATTCCTGCTATTCTATTATTGCTCAGCATGCATGTTCCTTTATTATTTGCCTCTCCCACTAGACTGTAAGTTCCATGAGGGTAGGACTGTCTACTTTGCTTATGCCAAATCACAAGGGCCAAAAACAGTGTCTGGCACTACGAGAGTAAGTAAAAAAGGAGTGCTACAAAGTCAAAAACTTCTTTATTAAACAGACATATTAAAATGTGAAGCCATTGTTTCTCCACATCTCCTGCAACTA
>NW_006419741.1:0-459 GCF_000296735.1 Chrysochloris asiatica | reverse complement strand
TTGTCCATAGCTTGTCATGATACACACAGTTGAAAGCCTTTGTGTAGTCAATAAAGCACAGGTAAACATCTTTCTAATATTCTCTGCTTTCAGCCAAGAGCCATGGGACGTCAGCAAGACCTCGTTCCATGTCCTCTTCTGAATCCGGCTTGAACCTCTGAAAGTTCTCTGTCAATGTATGTTTGCAATCATTTCTATGTTACCTTTAGTAAAACTTTACTTGCATGGGATATCAAAGAGATTGTCTGAAGATTTCTGCATTCCATTGGGTCACCTGTCTTTGGAATGGGCACAAATCTGAATCTTTTCCAATCAGTCAGCTAGATAGTTGTCTTTCAAATTTCTTGGCAGAGATGAGTGAGTGCCTCCTGTGCTGCCTTACTTTCTTGAAATATTTCAATTTTTATTCTATCAATACCTGGTGCCCTGTTCTTTGCCAATTCCTTCAATGCACCTTGG
>NW_006419740.1:2548-3174 GCF_000296735.1 Chrysochloris asiatica | reverse complement strand
AATACCAGTACATTTCAGCTCACTAATGCCTAAGATATTGATGTTTATGCATTCCATTTCATTTTTGACAACTTCCAATTTTCCCAGATTCATACTTCCTACATTCCTTTTTTCAATTTTCAAAGGATGTTTACAGTTGCTTCTCTTCATTTTGAGATGTGCCCCATCAGCAAATGAATGTCCCATGGGCTTTTCTTCTATGGGCTTTACTCCATTTGCGTTATCAAAGTCAGCTCTACTTTGAGGAGGCAGCTCTTCCCCAGTCACCTTTTGAGTGCCTTCCAACCTGAGGGGCTCATTTTCTGGCACTATATCTGACAGTGTTTCTCTGCTAGTCATAAGAAAAACGTGGCATTGGGATTGGCGGAAGACTCATTAACAACCTGTGATATGCAGATGATACAACCTTGCTTGCTGAAAGTGAAGAGGACTTAAAAACATTTACTGATGAAGGTCAAAGAGCACCGCCTTCAGTATGGATTACATCTCAATGTATACAAAACAAAAATCCTCACCACTGGACCAGTAAACAACATTCTTATCAACAACAAAACACTGTTTTTTTACTGTGTCCCAGAGATTTTGATATGTTGTGTTTTTGTTTTTGTTTGATTCAAGTAATTTTT
>NW_006419740.1:0-1423 GCF_000296735.1 Chrysochloris asiatica | reverse complement strand
TATTTTTCTGTGCTGAGTTCATTTTGTTTGTGTGTTTTTAAAAATCAATTTATTCATTGCTGTTGTTTTAATGTTTGCTAAATCTTCATGGTTTTCCCTTCTCTTAATATGATGTGAAGATGTATTAATGTTTTTTGAGGTTACTATCTTGGGCTGGGTTGCCTAGAGAAAACAAACTAGTGAAACATGTATGTACATAAAAAGAAGTTTATTTCAAGAAAATGGCTCACAATTGTAGAGGTGGGAGAGTCCCACATCTGGGGCAGCTGAGCCAAGATTGGCAGGCAGGCCTGGCAGGCAGAGAGGAGCCTCAAGTCTGGGCCATGTGAACCTATAATTGGCATGTGGGCCCAGCAAGTAGACAGGCAGACAAACAATAGAGTAGGGCACTGGCTCAGGTTCAAAGAACTGGAGGTTGGAAGATTACCCAGATGTGAGACCCAGATTCAGTGGAAAAAAGAGCAAGATTTTCCTGAATGTCCTACATATTAAGAGTAGGCTACACCTCCAAGGAAACATCCTTTCAGTTATTTGACTGCTCATAGCCAATAATCATGAGGTTAACCTTGCCTGTATTATATCTCACTATGAAGATAACCACATCTCAACTGCCAAACCACTGGGAATCCTGGCCCAGACACATTGACATAAAACCTTCACTATCACAGTTGCCCTGTAATTTATTAGTTTCTTCCCCAATTTAAAATAGTCTGTTTTATCTTGAAATCTGCTTGGCTTCCTTACTATTTGGAAGTTCTATAATTATACTTTTTTCTTTGTAGTTGTCTTCATTATAAATCTGTATATCTGGTTCCCTATTTTCAGTCTTATAGGTGTGTTTTACATTAGATACTTCTATATATGGATTGAATTCTGGGAGGTGTTGCTGTGTGTAAATCTCAGTTTTTTTCTGCTGTTGTTGGTTCTCAGTCTGAAGGACTCCCTTAAGTATTTTTTTGTAAAGTTGGCTTGGTTATTACAAATTCTTTTAAAATCTGTTTATCTGGGAATGTTATAATTTCATCATTGTATTTGAGGGACAACTTTGCTGGGTATATGATTCTTAGTTGGACATTTTTTTCTTTCAGAGTTTTGTATATGTCTCCATTACCTTCTTGCCTGCATGGTTTCTGCTGAGAAATCAGAGCTTAATCTTATTGGTTCTCCATTGTAGGTAATGTTTTGGTTAGCCTAAGGGGCTGCTTTCAGGATTCTTTCCTTGTCTTTGATTTTGTAGTTTGATTATAATACATCTTTCAGGGTGAGTTTCTTTTGGAATCTGTCCTGTTTAGGGTTCGTTCAGCTTTTTGAATTCTTATCTTCTTGTCTTTCATGATGTTAGGGAAATTTTCTTCCAACAGCTCTTTAACTATCTTTTCTGTTCTTTACTTTGTTTCTTCCTGTTTTGGAATTCTGATCACCC
>NW_006419739.1:2251-3253 GCF_000296735.1 Chrysochloris asiatica | reverse complement strand
AGTGACAGCAACAATGATTGTGTGGTTGGTACTGGATGGGTCAGTGTTTCGATCTGTTGTGGGTAGTGCCTCTCTAAGTTTGTACTGACCTGATGGCATGTAACAACAGCAATATATGTGTGTTTATGTATGTAACTTTTCTATATATAACTATGTATATCTTGGATTCCCAGTGTGGAGCTATAGGCTAAGCACTCTTGACTTAAAGGTCAGTTTGAACTGCAATATTGGCTCTCAAAAACCCTATACAGGGTCTCTGTGAGTGGGAATGATGGTCCTTAATGACTACAAGAAATACATATATATATATTACAATACAAAAAGAATATATAACTAACCTTTGACACAGTTACTTAAATGGGTATAAAACAGACAAGTAACATTTGGTTTACTTGTATGTGTTTAAAGTATCTTTCAAAATATAATTCATTTGCTTCCTTTGGAAAAAGTTTTGGTTAGTAAATTATAATGAGTAGAAAGATTGTTGTCATTGTTGGCTGCCGTCATAGTGGCAGAGTAGAACTGCCCCAAGATTTTCTTGGGAGCAGTTCGCCAGGTCTTTCTACTGGGTGGATTTGAACTGCCAACCATTTAGTTAGAAGGTGATAGCCTAACAGTGGTGCAACCAGGGCTCATTTAGACCGGTAATCTAAACCAAATGAACTCCAGGTATCTCAGTTAGTATCTGAGGGCTTAACCATTGAACCAACAGGTCCCCTTTTAGTGGAGTAATAACCCACTGCCATAGAGTCGATTCTGATTCATAGTGATCCGAAAGGATAGAGTAGAATTGTTCCACAGGGTTTTCAAGGTTGTAAATCTTTATGGAAGCAGGCCAGAAAGAGCCTCAATCAAATGGATTGGTACACTGGCAGCAGCAATGGGATCCAGCACAACAATTGTGAGGACCAGGCAGTGTTTCATTCTGTTGTGCATAGGGTTGCTATGCGTGCGAACCAACTCAGTGGCAACTAATAGCTGGTCTACATTGTTGTTGTTGTT
>NW_006419739.1:0-1621 GCF_000296735.1 Chrysochloris asiatica | reverse complement strand
TAATTACTTCATTGGAGAAAACCAATTACATTTTACTTAAATTCTATAATACTGACCTTTTAATGTTTGTTCTCTAATTAATGTGTTCACTATTGCTATTTAGTAGTAAAATTTTCATGCATTAGACTGTAGCAAATTAGTTAGGGCCTCATGCAACTGAAAAACTAATGCTATGAAGAAAGGATTCAATAGGAAAAGTGAATAATATATTACTATTAAGAAATCTATTAGGAGCTCTGGTATCATATTGGTTACGAAATGGGCCGCGAACTGCAAGGTCAGCAGTTCGAAACTACCAGCTGTTCCATGGGAGAAAGAGGAGGCTTTCTGCTCCCGTAAAGATTTATAGCCTCAGAAACATCTTAAGAGGAAGAGGAAAATAAATATATCCACTGAAAATAAACAGAGAAACTTTCAAATGCCGACTGCCCCAAATACTTTATCAGTAGTGTTAGAAAATTTAATATCTCAAATAGAAGTTTCTGTGGTTAGAATACTAGTATTTTTTGCTTGGTTCTTTCCATTTTTTTTCACCCACACAACTCAGTGTGGGAGGAAAGTCCTCCAAGCAATATGATTGTTTAATCTTGGAAAGGTTACAAACTTAAAGCCTCCAGCGGTTTCTGCAGCTTTTCCCCTTGTAAAAAATTTCTTTAGGCATTTATTCCAATATAAGGTCCTAAACTGTTAACAATTAACACTATGAATTAATTAAAATATTTTAGTATAATTCTAGAATTTAGAATTTAATCATTGCTAGTGCTGAATCATACCAAGAGATGAAGTATCTGTGTGGATGTCAGAAGTAGCAAGCAATATCCTGCTTAAATTAATAAACCAATTGATTATTCACATTATCCTGTCACTAAGAGTCCTTTAGACACACATAAGTGAGTCCATGCTTACATGATGGACAAATGAATAAAAATACAGGTGGTTCAATGAAGTTATTTCCTTTTTGTTTCAGATTTTAATGGTGACAAACAGCTTTAATTCCAAACTTCAACATGGATAGAAAAAAAGGAATTGCAGGACTCTGAGTATCCCAGTTAATTTCATTCATCAGCGGTGTCTGTAGTTCAGGTTAATCAAAATGACAAAGAATGGAACAGTGCTGGTCTAGTAATAAAATTCTTGCCTTCCATGTAGGAGACCACCATCTGTCTATCACTGGAGGCTTGCATATTGCTATGATACTGAACAGATTTGAGCAGGATCCTGTTGTGCATGGGATGTATGCAGTTTATGAATAAAGCCAAGGTCACTAGCTAATGACAGCAATTAAAATCAACTTCCTTTCCAGTTTGTTTTGTTCATTTAATTTGTATACAAGAGGGAACTGAAATTCAGTACATTAAAAAAATTCTTCCAGAGCAATTTTGTGTATATATAAGTTAAATGATTTTTTTTTCTTTCTGTTTCTAATTGATATTGATAAGGAGCACTGGTAGCGTAGTGGTTACGAATTGGGCTGCGAACCTTAAGGCCAGCAGTTCGAAACTACCAGCGGTTCCGCGGGAGAAAGATGAGGCATTCTGCTCCCGTAAAAATTTACAGCCTCGGAAACCCTGTACAGGGTCGCTATGGGTCGGAACCGACTCGACGGCCCTTAGCAACAACA
>NW_006419738.1:3085-4293 GCF_000296735.1 Chrysochloris asiatica | reverse complement strand
ATAGCTAGCTACATGGCAGACAAGTCCAATATGTTCATATACAGAGAGCTACCTACATGGCAGATCAGTCCAACATATCCATGCACAGAGATTTAGGTACATGGCAGAAGAGTCCAAAATGTCAATATACAGAAATCTAGCTACATGATATGTTCATACACAGAGAGCTGGCTACATGGTTGATGAGTCCAACATGTCCATATACAGAGAGCTAGCTTCATGGCAGACAAGTCCATCTGCCATGTAGCTAGTACTCTGTGTATGGACATGTTGGACTCATCTGCCATATAGCTAGCTCTCAGTATATGGACACGTTGGATTCATCTTCCATGTAGCTAGTACTCTGTATATGAACATTTTTGACTCATCTGCCATGTAGCTAGCTCTCAGTATATGTACATGTGAACTCACCTGCCATGTAGCTAACTCTCAGCATATGGACATGTAGGAATCATCTGACATGTAGCTAGTACTCTGAATATGGACATGTTGGGCTCATCTGCCATGTAGCTAGAACTCTGTATATGGAAATGTTGCACCACTCTGTCATGTAGGTAGCTCTCTGTATTTGGACATTTTGAGTTTGTCTGCCATGTAGTTAACTTTCTTTGCCTGGATATGTTGGACTGATCTGCAATGTAGGTAGCACTCATTATATGAACATATTGGACTTCTCTGTCATGGAGCTAACTCTCTGTGTTGGGACATGTTGGACTCATCAGACATGTAGACAGATCTCTGTGTATGAACATGTTGGACTCATCTGCCTTGTAGCTAGTCCTCTATATATACACATGTTGAACTCATCTGCCATGTAGCTAACTCTCAGTATATGGACATATTGGACTCATCTGCCATGTAGCTAGTACTCTGTATGTGGACATGTAGGACTACTCTGCCAAGTGGCCAGCTCTCAGTCTATGGATATGTTGGACTCATCTGCCATGTAGCTAGAACTCTGTATATTAAAATGTTGCACTACTCTGCCATGCAGCTCGTTGTTGTTTTTTTCAGGTGCCATCGTGTCAGAACCGACTCATAATGACTCCATGCAAAGCAGAACAAAACAATGTCTGATCCTGGGCCAACCTCACTACCACCGCCACACTTGATACCGTCATTGATGCCACCTGGCTTATTCATCTCGTTGGGGGTCTTCTTATTTTTCTCTTACACTACACCTTACCCAGCATGACATCCTTCTCCAG
>NW_006419738.1:0-660 GCF_000296735.1 Chrysochloris asiatica | reverse complement strand
ACACACACACACACACACATGTTGGACATATCTGCCTATTAACTAACTCTCAGTATATGAACATGTTGGATTCATCTGCAATGTAGTTAGAACTCTGTACATGGAAATGCTGCATTACTCGGCCATGTAGCTAGCTCTCTGTATATGAACATATTGGACTTGTCTGCCATGTAGCTGGCTCTCAGAATATGGATATATTGGCCTCATCAGCCATATAGCCAGCTCTCTGTGTATGAACATTTTGGACTCATGTCCCTTGAAGCTAGTCATCTATATATACTCATGTTGGACTCATCTGCCATGTAGATAGAACTCTGTATATGGACATGTTGCACTACTCTGCCATGTAGCTAGCTCTCTGAATATGGACATTTTGGACATATCTGCCATGTAGCTAGCTCTCTGTATATGGACATGTTGGACTGATCAACCATATAGCCAGCTCTCTCTGTATGAACATGTTGGAATCAACTGACTTGAAGCTAGTACTCTACATATACACTAGTTAGACTCATCTGCTATGTAGCAAACTCTCTGTATGAACATGTTGGACTCATCTGCCATGTAGCTATCTCTCAGTATATGGACATCTAGGACTCATCTGCCATGTAGTTAGTACTCTGTATAAGGACATGTTGGACTACTCTGCCATGTAGCTAG
>NW_006419737.1:2544-3103 GCF_000296735.1 Chrysochloris asiatica | reverse complement strand
AACCAGTGAAGCCAAAGATGATGAAATTGAAGAATTCTATCTGGTAGAGTAGTGGTTATGAGTCGGGCTGCTAACCTCAAGGTCAGCAGTTCAAAACTACCAGTAGTTCCGTGGGAGAAAGATGAGGCATTCTGCTCCCATAAAGATTTACAGCCTCAAAAACCCTATGCAGGGTCACTATGAGTCGGAACCAACTCCACAGTACTTAACAACAACAACAATCAACTTCTTCTGTCTGAAATTAAACAAACATACAATCAAAATTTAAATGAGAAAGTTGTAAATGAAGAGAACTTATCAGTAGTTGTAAAATATGGCCTTTGTGAAAACAAGTATGCTGGGGATCACTTGATAGAATTGTGCAAGACCAAAGACTTCTTTATTGAAAATTCCTTTTTTTCAACAATATAAATGGTTATTATATATGTGGACCTCACTAGATGGAATAGATAGGAATCAAATTATCTACATTTTTGAGAAGAAACTATGCAGAAACTCAATATCATAAGTCAAAACAATGCCAAAGCCAACTGTGGAACAGACCACCAATTGGTCATAT
>NW_006419737.1:0-474 GCF_000296735.1 Chrysochloris asiatica | reverse complement strand
CTACCCACCAAGGGAGGAACACTGACTTTATGGATTAGATTATGCCAATTGATTTTTGTGTCCCCCAAGACTGTGGTTCTGAGTACCCAGACCCAGAAACTCATTCCTTCAAGGTGTTGGTTATGCATAAAAAGTTTGCATAACTTTTCCCTTTGTATGTTCCATTACATTGATGGATATATTTGTAGAAAAGGTAAACACCCATGTACAGATACTTTCTGTCAAAAATATTCGTATTTGTGGGTATACTCCTTATCTTCCTTTCACAATCATTCAGCCTGCATGTTTATTGATGCATCCACTTATTTTTATTGTTAAGTGCTGTAAAATCAGTTCCTACTCATAGTGACTCTGTATAGGGTTTCTGAGGAGCAGCCAATGAGCTTGAACCACCAACCTTGCAGTTCAAATTGTCCTTGCAGTTCATTCAGCACATTAACCCACAGTACCATATCAGGACTCTGCATGTGCATA
>NW_006419736.1:2268-2766 GCF_000296735.1 Chrysochloris asiatica | reverse complement strand
GTACTGGTACAATGAAAGATACATTGGTCAATGGAACAGAATCGAGAATCCAGAAATTAACCCATTCACATACAGTCAACTGGTCTTTGACAAAGGGCCAAAGTACATTGAATGGGGAGGAGATAGTCTCTTCAACAAATGGTACTGGCAAAACTGGAAATCAATAAGCAAAAGATTGAAGAAAGACCTTTATCTCACACCATACACAAAAACCAACTAAACATGGATTAAAGACCTAAATGTGAATCCCAGAATTATAAAGGTCATTAATGAAAAAATAGGGACAGACTTAAGGACTCTAACACAGGGCACACATAGACTATCAAACATTGTGATAATTTCATGAACAAAAGAAGACAAAATAGATGATTGGGACATACTAAAAATTAAGAATTTACATGCATCAAAACATTTCACCAAAAGAATAAAAAGGGAGCCCACAGAATGTGAAAAAATATTTTGCAAAAACATATCAGACAAGAGGCTAATCTCTAAAAT
>NW_006419736.1:0-509 GCF_000296735.1 Chrysochloris asiatica | reverse complement strand
ACAAGAGCAATACACAAGAATGGGGAGGGGGGAGAGAGAAGGGGACTGGCGCTTCCCGGACCAGGTAGCTAAGGTAGGGCTCCGGGGAAAAGGGGTGGAATCGCACATAGGAAACCTCTGACTAGCAGATAAACAGCCTTTGAATAAACATAAGATCTTATATTTCAACATTCTGAACTCGTTTTTTTAAAAGATAAAATTGCTGAGGAATTACAGGCATTTTTGAGCTTTTGCCTGCCTGCACATGGCTCCCGCTTCCATGCCCATGCCGACGAGTGCCTCTGTCCCCTGCAGATCTTGGAATGCAGGGCTAGAGCAACCCCACTTAGAAGGCTGCATTTCCAGAGAAAAGCAAGCATAAACTAACAAAGCCGAACAAATAGAGAGGGATATAGGTGCAGATATCAAGAAATTCGGGGTACCCACGGTACAGAGAGACTGAGAGAGGCATCTTTTACATCATCAAATACAAACACTACCTCCCTGCAGCCATTACCCCCAGCCCTCTA
>NW_006419735.1:3442-3910 GCF_000296735.1 Chrysochloris asiatica | reverse complement strand
TCCCCAGGTCTTGCCACACTGCTGGCCAACCAGGTCTCCACCCATGTTCACAGGAGTCTATTGAATGTGGTAGGGCTTAGCTTGCAGCTTCATTGATGTTTTTCCCTCACTTCCCCTTATTGGTGACCAACTTAGTCACTAGTTAGAGTGCATGTCTGCTTATGTATTCCAATTGAGTCTTGGAAGAGTGTTTGCCCTGAGGGGACCTGACTACTTGCCTTGATGTCTCCTGGGGGAGCAATTTGCTTGTTCTTGTAGTAGTCAGTCAGACTACCATTATTGTTTTGCATTTTTCCTGTCGGCCTTTTTTCAAGAAGTATCTTCTGTTCTTCCTGCCACTTCAGGCTGGTCTTCTTGTCCTTTCAAGTGGAAATTCCCCACCTCAGAAGGTTCTGGATGAGGTTCAGTGTTCCCCCTATGGTCCTATGTAATGCAGAGGATCCACAGGAAGCCTCCTTCACTGGGCAC
>NW_006419735.1:0-857 GCF_000296735.1 Chrysochloris asiatica | reverse complement strand
TGCTTATCCTGGGTCTCTTTCCTTTCCATATAAAGTTTGTAATTCTTTTTTCCATCTCTTTGAAGAATGTTGTTGATATATGGATTTTGGGATTGTATTATATATGTAAATTGCTTTGGGCAGTAATGACAGTTTCACAATGTTAAGTCTTCCTATCCAGGAGCATGGTACATTCTTCCATTTTTAAAATATTTCTTTTGGTTTCTTGTAGTAGTGTTTTATAGTTTTCTTTGTGTAGGTCCTTTGTTTCTCTGGTTACATTTATTCCTAGATATTTCATCCTTTGGGATTTCTATGTGTAGGATTATATCATCTGCAAATAAAGAGAGTTTTACTTCCTCTTTACCAATTTGGATGCCTTTAATTTCCTTGTCTTGCTGTATAGCTCTTGGTAAGACTTCCAGCACAATATTGAATAGGAGTGGTGAAAAAGGGCATCCTTGTCTGGTTCCTGTTGGCAGAGGGAAGGATTTCAGTTTCTCTCCATTGAGAGTAATGTAGGCTGTTGGTTTTATATATAGGCTCTTAATTATGTTGAGGAATTTCCCTTCAATTACTACTTTGTTGAGTGTTTTTATCAGGAATGGATGCTGGATTTTGTCAAATGTCTTTTCTGCATCAATTGATATGATCATTTGGTTCTTTTCCTTTTTCTTATTTATATGGTGGATTATGTTGATCATTTTTCTCCTGTTGAACCATCCTTGCATCCCCTATATAAATCCCATTTGATCATGATATATTATCTTATTGACATGCTATTGGAGTCTGTTGGCTAGGATTTTGTTGAGAATTTTTGCATCTATGTTCATGAGGGATATTGGTCTATAATTTTCTTTCTTAGTGACGTCCTTCCC
>NW_006419734.1:2240-3118 GCF_000296735.1 Chrysochloris asiatica | reverse complement strand
TGTATTGGAAAAAGTGCAGCCAGATTGCTCCTTGGTGGCCAGGATGTCCAAACTTCGACTCTCATAATTCGGACATATTGTCAGGAAGGACCATTCTCTGGAGAAGCATATTATGTTTGGTAGGGTGGACGGCCAGAAAAAAAGAGGAAGACCCCAATGAGATGTATTGGCAAACTGGCAGCATCAATTGGCAAACTGGCAGCATCAAGTGTGGCAACAATTGTGAGGTTGGCCCAGGCCCGGGCAGTGTTTTGTTCTGTTGCATATCAAGTGTGGCAGCATTAGTGAGGTTGGCCCAGGATCAGGCATTATTTCGTTCTGCTGTGCATGGGGTCACTATGAGTCGATTCCGACTCGATGGCACCTGACAAAAACAACAACAATGAGTTGATATCGACTCGATGACACTTATCAATGACAACCACAAACTTCTTCCATCTGAAAATGACCAAATATACAACTAAGATATGCTGATAATTATCGACAATTGTCGTGCAAATGTTGGAAACATAGAGGGAAGATAAAGAGTTTGAAACAGAAATGATAGTGAGGTTCCAATGATAGATTTCTTTTTTACTTTTAAGTTTTTTCAGTGACTTGAGTGATCGTTTATATGGGAGAACATCAGTTTTACCCTCACCATATCATATTTAATGCCATGGCAATGATTGCAAACCCATCAGTGCATCATAATTCAAAATATTTGCTTCTATTCCCTCTAGTTTTTTTAGGGTTTTATTTTTGTTTTTGAATGCACACAAAAACATTCAGGGATATATAATCATTTGAACAATCAAAGGGCACATTTTGTAAGCCTGCCTTTCTCTTTCCATGAGTCTAGCGTCCTCAGCTGCTCTATCTCTCCATGGCATTATCCA
>NW_006419734.1:0-1130 GCF_000296735.1 Chrysochloris asiatica | reverse complement strand
CTTTGAGTTTCACTCTTAGAGGGGTGCAAATACCTTTTAAAACAACATAAAAGAAGAATATGCACATGGACCTCATAACTGGAATATAAAGAAATCAAACACTGAATAGTTTGAAATTAGGACAGTTGTGTGTGCCAGAACTGTATTCTTTCACCATACTTAATCTATCTGTATGCTGAGCAAATAATCTGAGAATCTGGACTATATGAAGAAGAATATGGTACCAGGATTAGAGTAATACTCATCAACAATGTACGATAAACAGATGATACAACCTTGTTTACTGAAAACGAAGAGGACTTAGAATACTTACTGATGAAGCTCAAACACCACAGCCTTCAAACTGGCCAATCAAGGCAGGGCATTCCAAGGTTAGTTAAATTTCAGTCAAAGAGATTAGTTCATAAATTTGTGGTGACTGCTTTTTGGAATCCTATAGACGTAATCTTGATAAATTTTCACAAAGAACACAATATGATCATGTAGGCTAATTATGAGGAATTTTCAATAAAAATGAAAACTGCATTGGTGACAAAAATGTCAGGAAAGCCAATCCAAGGAGGTTTTTATTTGTTGCTGTTTTTGTTTACCCCATTCCTACTCATTCTCTAAAGGTAGAACCATTCTTCATGGTTCTACAAATATTTCTCAAAGAATCCTTTACCTCTATTCTATATTCATGAACTTTCTCTTTTAAACCTGTTTTTGTTCCAAAGTTAAAGTTACATTTTAAAGGAACATGATTCATGTCATTCTAGGATGTCAAAACAACAGAATTGGGAGTCCTGGTGTAACGCTATAGGATAAGCACTGTATCACAAACCCTGTTTCACCTGCAAGATTGGTAGTTCAAACGCACCAGCTGTTCCTCAGAAGCCCTAAAAATGGTCATTATGAGTAGGAACCAATGGTTCCTCAATGGCAACTTAACAACTCAATGGCACTTAACAAAAAACACATAGAATTTTTCAGAATTCTTTGTGGAAGGTCTTAAGTGATGGAAACACTGCCTTCATAAGTGTCTAGCCTTTGACTGAGACTATGTTGATGTATGCACATTACCTACAAATTTTGATATAATTGTTTCATAAAGATTTATATGATTTTGCATCAATATTTTTAATTACCCT
>NW_006419733.1:2822-3472 GCF_000296735.1 Chrysochloris asiatica | reverse complement strand
TGTTTAATGTATCAAATCTGTTCTTCCAATGATCTCTAAATTCAGGTAGGATATATTCAAGGTCATATTTTGGCTCTTGTGGACTTTGTTTTCATTTTCTTTAGCTTCAGTTTGAATTTGCATATCAGTAATTGATTGTCTGTTCTGCAGTCTGCCCTGGCCTTGTTTTTTTTAATGTTTTATTGTGAATTATGTGATAGTTTACATGGAGAACATTAGCTTTACATTCATCCTATCATATATCATTTCATTGCTATGGTTACAATCCCCTCCATGCATCATCAACCAACCACAGGGTATATCCTGCAAGCCTGACCCCCGGTCATCAGCACACAGCCCCTCTCCCTCTCTGAGTTTAAAGTCCCCAGCCACTCCATCTTGCCACGTCATCGTCTCTGCCTCTATCTCTGTTCTGGCATCACTGCTTCTCTTAGTAGGGTCCCACTCTCTGCTCTTCTCCCTTCACGGTCCCAGGAACCTCCGCTCTTAGACTGAAAAGTTTATCACCCCTCTTCTTGCTACAAAATGTCTGCCTTTACATTTCCAACCCTCACCATCAGTCCTGATAACAATTATTCACTATTGTATCACAAGAGACCTATCTGCATTTCCTTTCATCAGCCCCACCTAGACAGATTGGATACTACTCA
>NW_006419733.1:0-1657 GCF_000296735.1 Chrysochloris asiatica | reverse complement strand
TATTAACTGGGCTTCCCTGTAGGTGCATGGATATTATCCTATCACAGACAGCATTGTCCCTCATGATTGATCTGAATATGTTCTTTTTGACAATGAATGCAACACCATTCCTCTTTAATTTTTCATTCCCTGCATAGTAAACCATGTGGTTGTCAGATGCAAAATGGCCAATACCAGTCCATTTCAGCTCTCTAATGCCTAAGATGTCAACGTTTATGCGTTCCACTTCATTTTTGACAACTTTCAATTTTCCCAGATTCATACTTCGTACATTCCATGTTCCGATTTTCAATGGATGTCTACAACTGTTTCTCTTCATTTTGAGTTGTGCCCTATCAGCAAATGAAGATCCCGTGGGCTTTTCTCCCATGGGCTTTGCTCCATTCTTGTCATCATGGTTAACTCTACTTTGAAGAGGCAGCTCTTCCCCAGTCACATTTTGTGTGCCTCCCAACCTGAGGGGCTCATTTTCTGGCACTATATCTGACACTATTTTTTTGCTATTCATAAGGTTTTCAGTGACTAAATATTCAGAAGTAGTTCGTCACTCCTTCTTACTAGTTTGTCTTCATCTGGAAACTCATCTGAAACCTGTCCACTATGGGTGGCCCTGCTGGTATTTAAAATACCGGTGGCATAGCTTTCAGAATCATAGCAACTCACAAGCCACCAACCACAGTATGACAAACTGACAGATTACTGGTGGTCCATTCTTCATAGTGTTTCCTGTATCTTGGCATATTCTACACCAGCTGCTCCTCGGAAACTCTATCCAGGGTCACTATGAGTCACAACCAACTCGACAGCACTTAACAACAGCAACAACTTTGTCAATGGGAGCGAAGTGGGTCTGCAGTATAAGTACTGCACTGTGAACCATAGGATCAACAGTTTGGACCCACCAGCTGCTCCACAAAGATTTACAGTATCGGGAACCCTATATTGGGTGGCTGTTAGTCAAAGTTGACTGACAGCACTCAATACAACTCCCCCAATGCAACTAACACTAATGTTCCAAACCCAGGTGACTAATAGAAGTCACCTGATGGAATTAATTTTAAAAGAGAGAGAGAGGGGGGCAAAGGGACATGACACAGATGTACAAAAAATTACTGGATGAATTAGACACTAAAGACTGAAGACCAGAAGAGTTGTGGGATAACATCAAGAGCATCACACAGGAAGAAAACAAAAGGTCATTGAGAAGGCCAGAAGGAAGGAAAAGACCAAAATAGATGCCAGAAGACACTCTGAAACTTGTTCTCCAGCATGGAAGAAATGAGAAGGTAAAAGAGCTGAACAGAAAATTTCAAAGGGCAGCTCTAGAAGACAGAATCAAGTATTATAATGAAATGTACAAAGATCTAGAGTTAGAAAACCAAAAGGAGAGAACATGCTCAGCATTTCTTAAAATGAAAGAACTGAAGAAAAAATTCAAACCTCGACTTGCATTATTGAGATTCTAAGGAGCTCTGGTAGCGTAGTGGTTACGAATCGGGCTGAGAACCTCACGGTCAGCAGTTCAAAACTACCAGCTGCTCCGTGGGAGAAAGATGAGGCTTTCTGCTCCCGTAAAGATTTACAGCCTTGGAAACCCTGTACAGGGTCATTATGAGTTGGAACTGACTCCACAGCACATAACCACCACCTCAACACT
>NW_006419732.1:2601-3223 GCF_000296735.1 Chrysochloris asiatica | reverse complement strand
GCTAGCTACATGGCAGGGTAGTGCAACATATCCATATACACGGTTCTAGCTACATGGCATATGTGTCCAATGTGTTCATATACTGAGAGCTAGCTACATGGTAGAGTGGTTCCACATGCCCACATACAGGGTACTAGCTACATGTCAGATGAGTCCAACATGTCCATATACTGAGAGCTATCTACATGGCAGACAAGTTCAATATGCTCACATACAGAGAGCTACCTACTTATCAGAGCAGTCCAACATATCCATGTAATGAGAGGTCGCTACATGGCAGAGGAGTCCAAAATGTCCACATACAGAGAGCTAGCTACATCGCAGAGTATTCCCACATATCCATATACAGAGATCTAGCAACAAGGCAGATGAGTCTAACTTGTCTATATACTGACAGATGGCTACATGGCAGGCAAGTCCAGTATGTTCATATACAGAGAGCTACGTACTTGGCAGATCAGTCCAACATATGCTTCTACAGAGAGGTAGCTACATGACAGACAAGTCCAAAATATCCATATACAGAGAGCTAGCTACATGGCAGGGTAGTGGAACATTTCCATAGACAGAATTATAGCTTCAAGGCTGATGAGTCCAAAATGTCCATATACAAGGTACTAGT
>NW_006419732.1:0-753 GCF_000296735.1 Chrysochloris asiatica | reverse complement strand
TAGCTACATGGTAGAGTAGACCATCATGTCCATATAAAGAGTACTAGCTACCTGGCTAATGAGTCCAACATGTCCATATACTGAGAGCTAGCTACATGGCAGGGTAGTGCAACATTTCAATATAAAGAGTTCTGGCTACATGGCAGATGTGTCCAAAATGTCCATATACAGAGAGTTAGCTACATGGCAGAGTATTCCAACAAGTCCATATACAGGATACTAGCTACAAGACAGATTAGTTTAACTTGTTTATATAAAGAGAGATAGGTACATGGCAGAGTAGTCCAAGATGTCCATATACAGGGTACTAGCTACATGGCAGAAGAGTCCAATATGTCCATATACTGAGAGTTAGCTACATGGCAGGCAAGTCCAATATGTTCATATACAGATAGCTAGCTACATGGCAGGGTAGTGCAACATTTCCATATACATAATTGTAGCTACAAGGCAGATGAGTCCAACATGTCCTTATACAATGTACTAGCTACATGGTAGATGAGTTCAATATGTCCATATACTGAGATTTAGCTACATGGCAAAACAGTGCAAAGTGTTCATATACTGAGAGGTAGCTACATGACAAAGAAGTCCAACATGTCCATATACAGTGTGCTAGATACATGGCAGATAAGTCCAACATGTCCATATACTGAGAGCTAGCTACATGGCAGGGTAGTGCAACACTTAAATATACAGAGTTCTAGCTACATGACAGATGTGTCCATAATGTCCATATACAGAGAACTAGCT
>NW_006419731.1:2460-3279 GCF_000296735.1 Chrysochloris asiatica | reverse complement strand
AATATGTATCATGATGTTTCTGGGTTGAACACTCTGTACAAATCTACGAAGTCAAGTTGATTGATTATGTTGTTTAGGTACTCTATGTCTTTATTGAGTTTGTTTCTGGTTGTTCTGTTTTTTCATTGAAAGTGGTGTATTAAAATCTCCTACTTACTCGACGGCACGTTACAACAACAACAACAACTATATTTGTAGATTTGTCTAGTTTTTCTTCGATTCTATTGCTGTTGTTGTTAAGTTCCGTAGAGTCAGTTATGACACCTAGCAACATATAGGGTTTTTGAGGAGAGAATTGTGAGTTTGAAGAGCCAACCTTTTGTTTAAAACCAATTTTGCAGTCCAACGCATTAACCCACAGCACCACACAGTCCTTATGCTGGGAGCATAGATACCTATTGTAGATATCTCTTCTTGTTCAATTGACCCTTTAATCATGAAATAATGTCCTTTTATGTCTCTTATGCTGGTTTTTGATTTGTTGTTATTGGTGTTAGGTGCCATCGAGTAAGTACCAACTCATAGGGACCCTATGCACAGCAGAACAAAACACTGCCCGATCCTGGGCCAACATCACTACTGTTGCCACACTTGAGTCCATCCATGCTGCCACCTGGTCAATCCATCTTGTTGGGGGCCTTCCTCTTTTTCTCTGATTCTCCACCCTACCAAACATGATATCCTTTTCCAGCAACTGGTCCCTCCTGACAATATGTCCAAAGTATGATAGACGCAGTTTCGCCATCCTGGCTTCCAAGGAGCACTCTGGCTGCACTGCTTCCAACAGAGATCTGTTGGTTCTTTTGGCAGCCCATGGTA
>NW_006419731.1:0-1175 GCF_000296735.1 Chrysochloris asiatica | reverse complement strand
TGCTCTTCTCCCTTGATGGTCCTAGGGTCCTCTCTTTCTGGACTGTAAGATTAACCACTCCCCTGTTTTTGTTACAAAACTAATTTTCAATCTATGTTTGTCTTTGTGTGTTAGATGTGTCTCTTCTAGACAGTAGAAGGCTCCTTTTGTTGTATCCATTTTGCTACTCTCTGTCTCTTGACTGGTACACTTAATGCATTGACATTCAACATAATTATCAACAGATATGATTAATTGCTTCAATTATGGGGTTTGTTTTTTTGTAGATCTGCTTGTTTCTTTGTTCTGAATGCTTTCCTATGCTGAGTTTATTTTTTTGTGTGTGTACTTTTTCTTGTCAGTTTCATCATAGTTTTAATGTTTCCAAGGTCTTCTTGGATTTTTATTTTCTTGATTAAATGTTAAGATGTATTAAGTTGTTGTTGTTGTTATGTGCCATAGAGTCGGTTCTAACTCATAGCGACCCTGTACAGAGTTTCCAAGGCTGTAAATCTTTACGGGAGCAAAAAGCCTCATCTTTCTACTGTGGAACAGCTGGTAGTTTTAAACTGCTGACCCTGAAGTTCATAGCCTGATTTGTAACCACTACGCTACCAAAGCTTACCTTATACTTTATTAATTTCTTCCTCATTTTAAAAAACAATCTATTTTATCCTGGAATCAACTTTACCTCTTCATCACCTGGATATCTGTTACTATACTTTTCCTTCCTCTGCTTTGCAGTTGTCCTGATCATAGATTGACATTCCAGATTCCCTGATTTCACTCTTGTAGATTTGTTCTGCTCTAGATTCTGTACTGAGTTCTAGATGGTGTTCCCACGTATGTAAATTTCTGGCTGTTATCAGTTCTCGTTGGTTCTCAGTCCAAATAACTCCATTTTGAGGTGTCCTGGTGTGGCTCTGTGGATTAATGCATTGGACTGCAAAGTCGGTTTGAACTGTAAGGTCGATGGTTCAAGTTCACCAGTCGCTCCTCAGAAACCCTATACTGGGTTGCTATGGGTTGTCTGTCGTGCTGTGGTGGTTTGAGTTGCTGTGATTCTGAGGGCTATGCCACCGGTGTTTTAAAAAACCAGCAGGGTCACCCATGGTGGGAAGGTTTCAGATGAGCTACAAAACAAAGACAGACTAGGAAGAAAGAGTGACAAACTACTTCCGAATCGCTAGTCACTG
>NW_006419730.1:0-3227 GCF_000296735.1 Chrysochloris asiatica | reverse complement strand
AGCAGTTTGCTTAAATATGGGAAATGTAGTCTAATTAATTTTATAAGAAAAGCAGATGAACTAATTTGGTTTGTATCTGAAGGTTGGATATTACTTGCTAAGAAATATGAACATTTAAATTTAATTAAACAAATACTGATTGAACATCTACCCATTAGAGAAGTATATGTACTGCTTCAGATTAAAAAAAAGAGAGGGGGTGCTGTGAACAGGACAGAATGTCCAAATCTATTTCTAAATTACCTACATTCATAATCTGACAGTTGAGCTCTCTGAATTCCATTTTGTTTATCCACAAATGGTTATATTATTCAGTACAACACCATGGTGAAAACTGAAATTACTTACATGTATGCAATATGGCGTATTAATGAAAATATCTATATAATAAACAATAAAATATTTATTACTTTTCAAGTGCCTGTATACTTTACAATATGCTTTGTACCTATGTTTATTTTCAATTTCCCACATTATGCGGTCCACATTGCTATGATAGAAGCAACCAAATTTCAGTTCTTTTATACTCTTGAATCTATGGATGGGCATATGTCCTAGGGTTCTGCAATAAGATAAATTCCAGGGATGCTTGATATAGATAGATATGAAGAAAGTGAGGAGGTAATCATACATGGGGATATCCCCATAGTGTGATTAGGTTTCGTTCTTGGATTCTTATTTTTTGAGTTTGTGTCACTGAGTTACCTAGATTCTCTTAATAGATTCCTCTTTTGCTCAAAACTAGCCATAGTTTATCTGTTATTTATAATGAGTAACCAAGACTGATCCACCACTCGTCTGCCAGTTTGTCATACTGTGGTGGCTTGTGAGTTGCTGTGATTCTGGAAGCTATGCCACCAGTATTTTAAATACCAGCAGGGTCACCCATGGTGGAAAGGTTTCAGATGAGCTTCCAGACGAACACGGACTAGGAAGAAGGAGAGACGAACTACTTCCAAATATTTAGTCACTGAAAACCTTATGAATAGCAGAGAAACACTGTCAGACATAGTGCAGAAAATAAGCACCTCAGGTTGGAAGGCACTCAAAATGTGACTGGGGAAGAGCTGTCTCCTCAGAAATAGAGTTGACCATGATGATGAGAATGGAGTAAAGCCCACAGGACCTTCATTTGCTGATGGGGCACAACTCAAAATGAAGAGAAACTACTGTAAACATCCATTGAAAATTGGAACATGGAATGAACGAAGTATGAATCTGGGAAAATTGGAAGTTGTCAAAAATGAAATGGAACACATAAATATTGATATTGTTGGCAATAGTGAGCTGAAATGGGTTTGTATTGGCCATTTTAAATCTTACAACCACATGGTTGAAGTTAGTATTAGCTTCTTATCTCCAGCTTCCTAATCACAGTCTTTGGAACTGATTTGATGTGAAAACATAACTGTACAACCATGATCATTATTTAATGGGAAGGTTTGGAGCAACAGCAGGAGGAAAAATGAAAAGGGAAATGGCACATGTTCTGTGTACCAAGTCTGATCAGACCCAGGAAAAGTAGAATTCATAAGAAGAATTTTGCTACCTTCAAGATTTTCTAGAAAATGTACTTTGGATAAAACATAACATAGTTTCACAAACTTAAAACAATCTATTGTAAGTGGGTCAAATTCATTTACACAATAAATCCTTTATCTCTCTCTCTCTCTTTTTTTTTTTTTTTTCAAAATAAGCAATTCAATTAATCTCTAAGGAGCAACATTGCTGTACAACTTTGAAGGAAAACTGAATTTCTTAATTAAAATTTGAGATTGCATTTTTTAATAGCCCAACTGGGTTGGGTGGTCTCAAGAAAAACAGAGAAGAAATTTAGGAAAAAATATTTCCTTGATATGATGAGACAAATTTGTCACAGATTTTTATCAGTTGCTCCTTACTTTCAGAAAATAAGCTACTTCCTAATAATGGTGTGGCATTGTAGGTTGATGTGCCAGACTGCAAAGCTGTTTGAAATGCAAGGTCAGTGGTTTGAACTCACCAGCTGCTCCTCGGAAACCCTGTACAAGGTCACTATGGGTTGGAACCGACTTGATGGCACTTCACAACAACAATCACAATAATGGTATATTCTGATCCTACAGTGCCACACCAGGAGTCCTATATGTGTGTGTGTGTATATATATATATATGTTGTTTTTGTTGTTAAGTACTGTCAAGTCTGTTCTGAACCATAGAGACCCTGTATAGGTTTTCTAAGGAGTGACTGGTGAGCTTGAACCACCAACCTTAAGGTTCAAACTGACTTTGCAGTATAGCACATTAACCCACAGTGCCACACCAGGACTCCATACACACACACACACACACACACACACACAGAGTGATATGAAGAAGTTGGTGTCAGAATTGGAGGAAGACTATTTAAGAGTTCTGGTGTGGTGTTCTAGGACGTGTACTGGACTGCAAGGTTGATTTGAATTGCAAGGTTGGTGAATCAAACCTACCTGTTGCTCCTTGGAAACTTTATGCAGGATAGCTATGAATCAGACCTGACTCAACGACAATTTAACAACACAGGTATGTACATGACACAACATTTCTTGCTGAAAGTGAAGAGGACCCAAAACCCTTACTGTTGATGATCAAAGACTACAGGCTTCAGTATAGATTCAACTACAACATAAAGAAAACAAAAATCCTTATAAGTGGACCAAAACCACCATCATGATGAAGGTTGAAATCAGAGATCTCCTTTTACTTGGATCCACAATCAACACCCCGGAAGCAGCAATCAGGAAATCAAATGACATACTGATTTTGGCAAATAAGCTGCAAAGACGTAATTAAAATTGTTAAAGAGCAAAGGTGTTACTTTGAGGACTAGGGTGCACCTGACCCAAGGCATGTTGTTTTCAATTGCATCATATATATGTTAAAGCTGGGTGGTGAATATGGAAGACAGAAACACTGATGCTTTTTAATTATGGTATTGGTGAAGAATATTGAATATACCATGCTGTGCAAGAAAAATGAACAAATTTGTTTATAATACTTACAGGCAGAATATTTTTTAGAGATGAGAAAAGCAAGACTTTGCTTCATGTATACTGGACAGGTTATCAGGAGGGACAAATTCCTGTATTTGAATATTATGTTTTGTAAAGTAGAGAGTCATGGTAAAAGAGGAAGACCCTTTACAGGATGGATTAGCGCAATAGATGCAATGATATGCTCGGTCATAACAATGATTGTGAGGAGGTGCC
>NW_006419729.1:1940-2931 GCF_000296735.1 Chrysochloris asiatica | reverse complement strand
ACTTATCCTACAAGGCTCCTGTAAAGGGCAGCAGTATCTCTCTTTCACTCACTCTATCTATCTATCTATCTATCTATCTATCTATCTATCTATCTATCTATCTATCATCTATCTATCTATCTCCTGGTATGGCTCTATAAGGAAAGCACTGGACTGCTAACCAGTTCAAACCCACCAGCCGCTCACTGGAAACCCTATCCAGGGTTGCCATGAGTCAGAACTGACTCAACGGCACGCAGCAGCAGCACATATATGTGTATGCTTATTTGCTATAGTTGTTGTTAGGTGCCATCAAGTCAGTACTGACTCACAGCAACACTACACACAAGAACCAAACACTGCCTAGTCCTGTACCACCCTCACAATTATTGTGTTTGAGTCCATTGTTGCTGTCACTGTGTCAGTCCATCTCATTGGGGGTCTTCCTTTTTTTGCTGGCCCTCTACTTTACCAAGCATGATGTTCTTTTCCAGGAACTGGTCCCTCCTGATAACATAGCCAAAGCATAAGAGACAAAGTCTTACCATCCTCGCTTCTAAGGAGCATTTTGGCTGTGCTTCTTCCAAGACAGATAATGTTTGTTCTTTTGGCAGTCCATGGTGCTTTCAATATTCTTTGCCAACCCCATAATTAAAATGCATTGATTTTACTACAATCTTCCTTATTCATTGTCCAACTTTCACATGCATATGAGCCTGGGGCTCAGTACCATAGTCTCAGGGAACACCACGGTCAACTGGCATAACATAGTCTACAAGACAATGGTCTACATCCTACTTTGGTGAATAGCATGTGGGATCTTAAAAACTCATGAGCAGCCATCTAAGGTGCAGAAGAAAGAAGAGTGATGAGAATTGAAGACGCTTGGAATTGGTCAGTCCAGTGGATTAATAGAACATGTGAGCATGAGTTTCCACCATTCTGAGGCCAAAAGAACAAGATGGTGCCTGGTTACTACCAACTGCTCTGAAAGAGATCACATTAGAAGGTC
>NW_006419729.1:0-575 GCF_000296735.1 Chrysochloris asiatica | reverse complement strand
TCCTCTTTTGAGCTACTGCATTTATAGGTGTAGGTCATGTTTATCGAATTGTATCAGATGACGCTTTTTTCCCTCTTCTTTCTTCTTCGGGTTGCGCTCTGTTTATCCAGTCATTGAAGTCCAGTCAAATGGGCATCATCTGCAAGTATGGGTGTTTTTGCATCTGTCCGGCCTCTTTTTATCTGCTGGCACTCTCCACTCTAGACCTCTGTGGCTGTGTCACTGACTCTGAGTCCATGAGTCCCCAGATGTTGCCTCTCTACTGGTCAACCAGGTCTCCATCCAGGTTCACAGTAGTTTGCTGAACGATGTAGGGCTTAGCTTGCCCCTTCATTGATGTTCTTCGGTTCTCCCCCTCCAGTGTCTATTTTATAATGTATTGCAAGGAAAACCAAGGTTCAAAAGATAACCAAGCATCTTAACATTATTCCCCCCCTTTCCCCATTCCATTCATGTCTCAGTCTCTGTATTCCAGAGCCCTGTTGTTCTAAAGCTGTGCCTACATCATTTTTTACTTCTGACCCATTTAGCCCATTTATACCTGTCTATTTGTTCTCTCATCTGCTTTGTTCTTC
>NW_006419728.1:1596-2249 GCF_000296735.1 Chrysochloris asiatica | reverse complement strand
CCCTTGATCTGTTTGAGTGACTGTATTTTGATCTATACACACCTTCCTCATGAAAACGATTAAGTATTCTAGAATACTCATACTACTCAGTGTTGTATATAGCTTTTCCTGATCCACACAATTGAAAGCCTCAGTTTGCACTTTTATGTGAGCAATTGATGGTCTGCTCCACAGTCTGCTCCTGACATGGTTGTGGCTGATAATGTGAAGCTTTTTCACCATCTTTTTCCAAAGATATAGTCAATTTGATTTCTGTATATGTCATCTGGTGAGGTCCATGTGTATAGTTATCATTTATGTTGTTTAAAAAGATATTTACAATAAAGAAATGATTGGCAGGGTAGATAGGGACGAGAAACTTAGAAACTGGCTACCTAAAATGAGGGGTTGATAAAGGCTCAAAATGACTTGCTTACAAGGTTTCAAGAGGGAATTTAGTTTAAGAGTGTGTAGGGGAAGATAGGGTCCCCACTGAATAGTTTTCATCTTGTCTAGATGGGTCAGGTAAAAAGATGGGGATAAGATTCTTATGATTCAATTGTGACTAATTGTTATTGTGACTAATTGTGACTGTCATAATTTTAAAGGTAGACATCAGCGATGGAGGCAGAGATGGGCACATGGAGAAAGGGAGCAGCTGAGGACTCTAGATT
>NW_006419728.1:0-476 GCF_000296735.1 Chrysochloris asiatica | reverse complement strand
AGAGAGAGAGAGAGGGGCTGTGTGCTGATGGCCAGGGGGCAGGCATGCAGAGTATACCCTTTAGTTGGTTGATAATTCTTGTAGGGGATTGTAATCATGGCAATGAAACAATTTATGATAGGATGAATGTGAAACTAATGTTCTCCCATGTAAACTATTACATAATTCACAATAAAACATTTTTTTAAAAAAGATGCATTGATCATTACTGGTAATTGGAATGCAAAGGTTGGGAACAAAGAGTATGGATCAGAAGTTGAAAAATATGGCCTTGGTGATAGAAATGATGCTGGAGATCACATGATAGAATTCTGCAAAATCAATGATTTGTTCATTTCAAATACCTTGTTTAGACAGCATAAGAGATGACTATACACATGGATGTCGCCAGATGGAATACATAGAAATCAAATAGACTACATCTGTGGAAAGAGACCCTGTAAAAGCTCCATATCATCAGTCAAAACAAGGCCAGC
>NW_006419727.1:2961-3798 GCF_000296735.1 Chrysochloris asiatica | reverse complement strand
CAACTCTGTGCTAAAAAACATCTAAAGAGAGTTCTGTGGACTGAGAACCAACAAGAACAGACAACAACCAGACATTGACAAACATGGCAGCACCTCCCAGAATTAAATTGACAGAAGCAGGAGTCAAGAAAAGAACAAATCTATAAGAACAAACTCAGAGAATCAGGGCAGTCAGTCTATGATCAAAACAATTACAATGTAAAAGAAGGTAAACACGTAAGAACAGAGATCCAGATGGTGTGAAGATCAGGTAGATTACAGGATAAAATAGACTGCACTAAATGGAGAGAAAAGTTAATGGACTATAAGGCAACCTCAAAGAAAATTAACAATTCACAACATACCAAGAAAATGAAAATCCAAGAAGAATATGGAAACGTTAAAACTATGAGGAAACTCACAAGAAAGAACACAAGCATGAACTCAACAAAGGAAGACACACAGAACAATGAAAGCAGCAACACCACAAAAAAACAAACATAATGGCAGCAATTAATCAATATCAATTGATAAATACACTGAATGTAAATGGATTAAATGCACCTGTTAAGAGACGGGGAGTGGCAGACTGGCTAAGAAAACAAGATCCTTCAATATGCTGTCTGCAAGAGACACATCTCACACAAAGAGACAAAAATAGATTAAAAGTCAAAAGATGGGGAAAAAAAACCCACCACACTAATTGCAATAAATAATGAACAGGAGTGGCAGTACTAATCTCCGATAAAATAAACTTTAAGGCAAAAACCAGAATAATAAATAAAGATGGACATTACCTTATGATTAAAGGGACAATTGAACAAGATGAAATAACCACAATAAATATCTATGCGCCCA
>NW_006419727.1:0-471 GCF_000296735.1 Chrysochloris asiatica | reverse complement strand
AAGCATAGACAGGACATCCCAAGGCCAGATGCCAGGTGTCTTCCTTATCTTAGCCTAAGAACAAAGACCACCAGAACTAACCAATTAGACTGTAACATCTCATACTTTGCCAAATGTCAACCAATCCAAAAACTGTAAACCTGAAAAACCCTGAGCTTGCTTGAAAACTCTATAAAAACCCTGCCAACTGGAAGTTTGAGGCTCCATCCCGAATCCGCTGCATCAGATGCAGGTGGGGTCTAAGCTTGAGCTTGAATAAACAACCCATGTGCATTTGCATCGGTGTCAGCTCCTTGGTGGTCTTTGGGGACCCCGAATTCTGGGCATAACACTATATGTAGAAAAAAAAACCCAAAGACTCAATAAAAAAGCTACTAGACCTCATTGGAAGATTCAGCAAAGTGGCAGGATATAAGATCAACATACAAAAACCAGTTGGATTTCTCTATACCAAAAACGACAGTATTGAAA
>NW_006419726.1:2546-3105 GCF_000296735.1 Chrysochloris asiatica | reverse complement strand
CTATACTGGGTCGCTGTGGGTCACAATCGACTCCACAGCATACCAACAAGGAGAAGAGTGCAGAAGGGTCTGAAAGAGAGTTAGAACATTAAAGACTTACTTACATTAAGCTACGCTTTTTTCCTCTCTTTCTTCTACCCCTCCACCTTTTTTTGGTCTTTTTCCCCATTGTTTTATTTTCTGTTTTGTTTTTTGTTGTTGTTGTTTTGCTTTGTTTTACTTTCATTATCGCTTTTGTTTTTTATTTTGCTTTTGGTTTTGTTTTCTACCCCACTGGTGTTGTTTGGCTGTCACATAGCCTCCCTTCTGCAATTGGAGGACTCTTTGTCCCCCTACATTACATGAAAAGAGTCAGCAACTACTGCCAGATAGGCAAGCTGCAATAACACTTTATAAAACACCAAAACCCAGGCAAGAACCATTACCAGCTGCCACAAACCAGGGAAACAGGCAACACCTGTAGGAGTTACTCTGAGTTAAGCAATAAGAAGAGTGAAAAGGGAAGACCACATCCTGATCACATCTTCCTGGAGGCAATCAGAAAGCATAAAAAATTACC
>NW_006419726.1:0-446 GCF_000296735.1 Chrysochloris asiatica | reverse complement strand
ATGGAAACTGAATAACACCCTGCTGAAAAGCGACAGGGAAGTAGAAGAAATCAAACGTGAATTTGCAAAATTTCTCAAAATCAATGAGAACGAAACACAACATACCAAAATCTTTGGGACACGGCGAAAGCTTTGCTAAGAGGACAATTTATTGCAATAAATGCACACACCCAAAAAGAAGAAAGAACTAAAATTAACACGTTAACACAGCATCTGCAATAATTAGAAACAGACCAGCAGAGGGAACCCACAGCCACCAAAAGAAAAGAAATAATAAATTCAGAGCAGAAATAAATGAGATAGAAAACAGAAAAACTATAGAAACAATCACCAAGACAAGAAGCTGGTTCTTTGAAAGAATTAACAAAATCGACAGACCATTGTCAAACCTAACAAAAGAAAAGGGAGAGAAGACACAAATAACACGCATTAGAAATCACATGGGT
>NW_006419725.1:1747-3327 GCF_000296735.1 Chrysochloris asiatica | reverse complement strand
TCTCCCATGTAAACTATCACTCAGTTCACAATAAAAAAAACTTTAAAAAACAAACTAAAAACAAAACAAAACAAAAACAATGGATATAAATACATGTTGCAGCATGGATGTCCCTTGAAAATATTGTGCTAAGTTAAAGAAGCCAAATATAAAAGGCCATATGTCATGATTCCATTTATATAAAATATCCAGTACAGGCAAATCCATAGACAAAAACCAGGGTAATGGTTGCCAGGGGATGAAGGGAGGAGGAAATGGAAAGTATAGGGTCCTTTTGGGAATAATGATAATATTCTGAAACTGGTGTTGTTGTTGTTAAGTGCTGTTGAGTCCATTGCATCTCATAGTGACCCTTCATTAGGTTTCTGAGGAGTGGATCATTGGTTTCGAACCACCAACCTTGTAGTCAGCATTTTACTGTGTATTATATAGTGTCACTAAATAGTGGTAATAGTTGTACAACATTGTGAATTAGCAACTACCACTGAATTGTACACTTCAAAATGGTTCAAAGCTCATTTTTATGTTATGTGTATATTTTCACAATTTAAGAGAACAGCAACATATGTGCTACAATGTTTAGAGAAGCCCTATTTTGTATTAATCCAAAGCTGGAAACCACCCAAATGTCAGTTGAAACTGGAATGAATCAATACATTTTGGTATATACACAATGCAATAACTATCTATCCAGCAAAGAGAATGGAAAGTTTGCAGCTACATGCAACTTTGTTGATAAATTTGGCAAAACTAATGCTAAGTAAAATGGATCAAAAATACACAAAAACATTGTATGATTCTGTTTATGTAAAATACAAATAAGTAAATTATATCTCTATTGTTATAAATCAGTATAATAGTTAATTTTCAGGGACTTTTTTTTATTGGAATGAGGCATGAGATTCTGTTGACTATAAAGGTGTGTTCAGTTTATGAAAAGACATCAAGCTGTACACTTAAGGCATGCACTTTTATGTATATATGGTATGGTATGTCACATAGCAGAGATAAAGCTGAAATCTCATTTTATTATTATCCTAATAATAACACTTTCTTTTTTCTTTCTGTGATAAGGTATTTTAGCAGAATGATTTATTTGCAGTAGGTGTGCATGTATGATGAATCCCTAGAAAATGTGTCATTTTTAAATGTATATTTCTTTATTTTTCATAAATGCTATCAAACTTTGTCATTTTATCTTACAAATCTGTGTATATAAATTGTGTGTCATCTATTTCATCCTTAGATAGTTTAGTCATTCATATCCTTATGAATAGTAAATCGTTACTGACTCATAGTGTCCCTAAGCACAACAGAAAGAAACAGTGTCTGAACCTGCACCGTCCTCACCATTATTATTTGGCTTGAGCCCATCCCTGCTGCCACAGTGTCACTTCATCTCTTTGTGAGTCTTCCCCTTTTTAGTTGACCTTCTATTTTACCAAGGGTGAATTTCCAGTGACTGTTTCCTCCAGTTAAAAATATATGAGAGACAGAGTCTGGTCATCCTGGCTTCTAAGGAGCATTCCGGCTGCACTTCTTCTTGACTTGTTCCTTTACCTGGTATTTTTTTTTTTTTT
>NW_006419725.1:0-527 GCF_000296735.1 Chrysochloris asiatica | reverse complement strand
CATGGAGTTGCTTCCAACTCATAGTGAACATGCATAGGGTTTCTGAACAGCTGCTGGTGTGTTTGTATGCTCAGTCTTGAGGTTAGCAGGCCAGTTCTTATCATACAGTACCAAATCAGGACTCCATATAATAGGTGTACCTATTATAAATGATGATGTTTTTGATGTTAAGTGCTGTTGAGTTGATTCCAACCCATAGTGACCCTATATAGGGTTTCCAAGGAGCAGCTGGTGAGCTTGAACGAACAACCTTACAGTTCAAACGACTATGCAGTCTGACACATTAGCCCACAGCACCACACCAGGACTCCTTAAACGATGATTGCTGTTGTTGTTGTTGTCAGGTGCCATCGAGTCGGAACCGACTCATAGCAACCCCATGCACAACAGAACGAAACAATGTCCGATCCTCGGCCAACCTCACTACCTCCACCACACTTGACGCCATCAATGATGTCACCTGGCTGATCCATCTTGTTGGGGGTCTTCCTCTTTTTCTCTGACTCTCCACCTTACCCAGCATGACA
>NW_006419724.1:2437-2946 GCF_000296735.1 Chrysochloris asiatica | reverse complement strand
ATTCCATTGGGTTACCTATCTTAGGAATGGGTACAAATATGGATCTTTTCCAATCAGTTGGCCAGATAGTTGTCTTCTAAATTTCTTTGCATAGATGAGTGAGTGCCTCCTGTGCTGCCTCACTTTCTTGAAAGATTTCAATTTTAATCCATCAATTCCTGGTGCCTTGTTCTTTGCCAATTCCTTCAATGTACCTTGGACTTCTTCCTTCAGAATCATTAGTTCTTGATCATACGCTACCTCTTGAAATGGGTGAAAATCAGCCATTTCCTTTTAGTACAGTGACTGTATATTCCGTCCATCTGCTTTTGATGCTTTCTGCATCAATCAATAATTTGCCCAGAGAATCCTTCAATAACAAAATTCAAGGCTTCAATTTTTTTCTTCAGCTCCCCCAGCTTGAGAAATGCTGAGCATGTTCTTTGTAAATTTTTTTGTAATTTTTGACTTTGTGCTCTCAAACTGACCTTTGAAATTTTCTGTTCAGTTCTACTTTTTTTTTTTTTTTT
>NW_006419724.1:0-552 GCF_000296735.1 Chrysochloris asiatica | reverse complement strand
CTCTCCACATCCCAGCCAGCATTTATTGTCCTCTACTTTTTGATCTTTGCTGTTATTGCTGGTGTGAGATATTTCATTGTTGTTTTGATTTGTATCTCTCTAGTGGCTAGTGATGGTTAACATTTCTTCATATGTTGTTGGCTGCCCGGATCTCCTCTTTGGCCAAGTGTCTGTTCATGTCCTGTGCCCATTTTTTAATTGGGTTATTTGTCTTTTTCTTGTAGAGGTGTAGTTTCCTATATATTTTAGAAATAATTCCCTTGTCTGATATGTCATTGCAAAAGATGTTTTCCCATTCTGTGTTCCCTTTTTACTCTTCTAGTTAAGTCTTTTGATGCACATAAGTTTTTAATTTTTAGTATGTCCCACTCGTCTATTTTATCTACTTTTGTTTGTGTAGTTGTCAAAATGTTTTGTAGTCTGTGTATTCCCTGAATTAGTGCCCTCACTTTTGTCCTTATTTTTTCATTGATGTCCTTCATAATTCCGGAATTCACATTTAGATCTTTAATCCATGTTGAGTTGGTTTTTGTATAAGGCATAAGGTGAAGG
>NW_006419723.1:2174-3097 GCF_000296735.1 Chrysochloris asiatica | reverse complement strand
GACCCTATATAGGTTTTCTGAGGAGTGAATGGTGAGCTTGATCTTCCAACCTTGCAGTTCAAATGGCTTTATAGTCTGGCGCATTAATCCACAGCACCACACCAGGACTCCGAATAAGAAAATCGTGAATGGTTTAAAATCAGGAAAGGTGTGTGCTAGTGTTGAATCATTTTACCATATTTATTTAGTCTGTATGCGGAACAGATAATCCAAGAAATTGGATTATATTTAGAAGAGTGTGGCATCAGGACTGGAGAGACTCATTTAACAGCCTGTGATATGCAACCTTCCTTGCTGGAAATGAAGAGAACTTCAAATACTTACTGATGATTAACAAAGAATACAGTCTTCAGTACAGATTGCATCTCAATGTAAAGAAAGCAAAAATTTTCACAACTTGATAAAAAAAATAACATCATGATAAATGGAGAAAAGATTTAAATTCTCAAAGACTTCATTTTTTTTTTTTTAAAGCTTATTGTGAATTATGTAACAGTTTACATGGGAGAACATCAGTTTCACAATGATCCTATCGTATATTTTTTCATTGCCATGGTTACCATCCCCTCCACGCATGCATCACCAATCAACGAAAGGGTACATCCTATAAGCCTGCTTTCCCCACCTGCTCCCACCCCACCCCTCCCCATCCCCAGTCCTCAGCACACAGACCCTTTCCCTCCCTGGGTCCTGAGTACCCAGCTACTCCATCTCTCCACGTCATCATCTCTGCCTCCATCTCCGGGATCACTGCCTCTCTGGGTAGGGTTTCACTCTCCACTCTTCTCCCTTCATGGTTCCAGGGACCTCCGCTACTAGCCTGCAAAGTTAATCACTCCCCTCCTTGCTACAAAATGTCTACTTTTGCATTTACAACCTTCACAATCGGTACTGGTAACAATTATTCACCCTTGTACTACAAG
>NW_006419723.1:0-509 GCF_000296735.1 Chrysochloris asiatica | reverse complement strand
GCCATATTGCTTTCCAGAGAGGTTGGATTGTTTTGCAGTCCCACCAGCAGTGCAGGAGTGTTCTAGTCTCTACACATCCTCGCCAGCATTAATTGTCCTCAATTTTTTTATCTTTGCTGTTATTGCTGGTGTGATAAGATATCTCGTTGTTGTTTTGATTTGCATCTCTCGTATGACTAGTGATCGTTAACATTTCTTCGTATGTTTGTTGGCTGCCTGGATCTCCTCCTTGGTGAAGCGTCTCTTCATGTCCTGTGCCCATTTCTTAATTGGGTTATTTGTCTTATTTTGTAGATGTGTAGTGTTTTCCTATATATTTTAGAAATAAGTACCTTATCTGTTATGTTGTTGCAAAAGATTTTTTCCCAGTCTGTGGGTTTCCTTTTTACTCTTTTGGTGAAGTCTTTTGATGCCCATAAGTTTTTAATTTTTAGTATGTCCCAATCATCTATTTTGTCTGTTTCTGTTTATGTACTTTTCAAAATGTGTGGCAGTCTGTATATGCCCTG
>NW_006419722.1:1523-2983 GCF_000296735.1 Chrysochloris asiatica | reverse complement strand
TGTGTGTGTGTGTGTGTGTGTGTGTGCTTTAGTTACTTTATAGACGTTTTCCTTATAAAATATCATTATTAATCACCATCAACTACAATACATATTAATGTAGAAATTATTTATCAATTGAAAATTGATGTGCAAGTTTTTCTGAACATTTATTTAGCATATTTATTGTTTTCCATGCCATTTCTGAAACAAAAATGTTTTAATATTTTTCAGTCTTGTTTTAGTGGTAAGTGAATTTGCCCTTCTTAAATTCTTTGAAAGCAGGTCAGTTTATATTTGGTGTATTTACTCAGCTACTTAATCAGCAGTAATTCAACACCTGATGTGTATTGTTGGGACAGTAGGTACTGAGTGCTGTTCTAGGTATGTGTGGGTGGCCAGTTTTTCAGTAATCGTCAGGTAACCAAGTCATTGTTGTGAAATGCTGGTGGAGTTGGTTACCACTCATATTAACCTCTGTAGGATTTCTGAGGAAGAGCTGTTTGGTTTTAACTGCCGACTTTGCAGTAACACTTCAGTGCTTATCCTATAGTGCCACACCAAGACCCCAGGTAATCAACTAGCTGCAGCCAAGTTGATTCCAGCTAATAGTAATGCCATATATGTCTGAGTAGAACTGTGTTTCAGAGGGTTCTAAAGGGCTAATTTTTGGCAAACAGATCACTAGGCCTTTACTTATGCCCACATACTTCTAGGTGGACTCAAACTGCCAGCCTTTGGTTAGCAGTGGAGTGCTTAACCAAGGACTGCAATCAATAGAGAGAGGACCAATATTACTATACAGAGATTGGAGGTAATAGAAAGCTTACTTATTTACTCTTCTCCCTTCATTGTCCCAGGGACCTCCGCTCCTGAACTGCAAAGTCAACCACTCCCCTCTTTTTTCTACAAAACATCCACCTTTACATTTCCAACCCTCACAGTCATTCCTGATAGCAATTTTTCACTATTTGTGCCACATGAGTGCTATCCCCATTTCCTTTCATGAGCCCCACCCACCCAGACAGATTAGATACTACTCAGTGGAGATTCTACCTTACTCCACACCCTCTGGATCTACCTGCTCAAATTTTAAAGCAACAGTTTCTGCTTAAAACCAAAAGACAGCACAAAATGGCCACAGCCGGCCATGAACTGTTTATCACTAGGAAAGGAGCCTGAACAGGGGTTGTGGAGCAGTAGAGGGACAGACTGAAAAGGAAACAGGCCAGAAATTAAATCCTGAGTTACATCACAACGACCAACAGTGGCATCTTGAAATCTCTCAGGCAACCTAGAAGGCAAGAAGCAAGGAAAGGACATTAAAGGCTTACTTATATTTGGCTACAGATTTTTTCCCCCTCTTTTCTCTTTTTTGCGATTTTAGACTGTAAGATCCAATTAAAAAGTAGAGGACAATAAATGCTGTCAAGGATGTGGAGAGACTGGGACTCTCCTGCATTACTGGTGGGATTGCAAAA
>NW_006419722.1:0-532 GCF_000296735.1 Chrysochloris asiatica | reverse complement strand
TACTAAAAGAACAAACAAGTTCATCACCTAGGAGACATCAAAGCAAGTGGTTGGGTCCCATCAATGGCAAACTCCCTTACAAGACTAAAACTCAATGGGAATACACAAGCAGACATGCACTCTCACTGGTGATCACATTGGTCACCGATAAGGGGAAGTGAGAGAAGAAAAACAGTAATGAAGCAGTGAGCTAAGCCCTACAATGTTGAATAGACTCCTGTGAAGAGCTGGTTGGCCAGCAGTATGGCAAGACCTGGGGACTCTTGGGCCCAGAGTCAGTGACATAGCAACAGAGGACGAGGGTGGAGAGTGTAGTGTTCAGTGGATAAGAAGTTAGGGCATATGCAGAAGAACTTCCATACTTGCAGATAATACCCACTTGACCTGACTTCAATGGCTGGATGATTAGAATTCAACTAGAAGAAGAAAAAAAAGGAAAAAAAAAGAATTAATCTGATGAACCTGACCTACACCTATGGATGCAGTAGCTCAAAAGAGGAGAACAAAACTTATAGTGAAGATCATTCCCACC
>NW_006419721.1:1671-2387 GCF_000296735.1 Chrysochloris asiatica | reverse complement strand
CTGACAATATGTCCGAAGTATGAGAGATGAAGTTTGGCCATCTTAGCCTCTAAGGAGTACTCTGGATGCACTTCTTCCAAAATGGATCTATTGGTTCTTTTGGCAGTTCATGCACTTTCAATATTCTCCTTCAACACCATAACTCAAAGGCATCAGTTCTTCTGTGGTCTTCCTTATTCACTGTCCAGCTTTTGCATGCATACGAAGTTATTGAAAATACCATAGCTTGGGTCAGGTGTAACTTAGTCCTCAAGCTGACATCTTTGCTCTTCAATGCTGTAAAAAGGTCTCATACAGCAGATTTGCCTAACACAATACGTCGTTTGATTTCTTGACTGCTGCTTCCGTGAGTGTTGATAGTTGATCCAAGAATGAAGTCGTTGACAACATCGATCTTTTTTCTATTGATAAGTATGTTGTTTATTGGTCGTGGTGAGGATTTTTGTTTTCTTTCCATTGAGATGTAATCCACACCGAAGGTTGTGGTCTTTGATCTTCATCAGTACATGTTTTAAGTCCTCTTCACTTTCAGCAAGCAAGGTTGTATCATCATTGCAGGTTGTTAATGAGTCTTCCTCCAATTCTGATGCCACGTTTTTCTTCATAGAACCCAGGTTCTCATATTATTTGCTCAGCATACAGATTGAATAAGTATGGTGAAAGAATACAACCTTGTTGCACACCTTTCTTAATTTTAAAACATTCAGTGTTCCCAT
>NW_006419721.1:0-851 GCF_000296735.1 Chrysochloris asiatica | reverse complement strand
CATCCATATGAGGTTATTGAAAATACCATGGCTTGGGTCAGGCGTACCTTAGACCTCAAGCTGACATCTTTGCTCTTCAACACTTTAAAAAGTTCCTGTGCAACAGATTTGCCTAATGCAATGAGTCTTCTGATCTCTCAACTGCTGCTTCCGTGAGTGTTGATTGTTGATCCAAGAAGAATGAAATCCTTAATAACTTATATCTTTTCTCCGTTGATAAGAATGTTGTTTATTGTTCCAGTGGTGAGAACTTTTTTTTTCTTGACATTGAGATGTAATCCATACTGAAGGCTGTGCTCTTTGATCTTCATCAGTAAATGTTTTAAGTCCTCTTCACTTTCAGCAGCAAGATTTTATCATCTGCATGTTGCAGGTTGTTAATGAGTCTTCCTCCAATCCTGATGCCATGTTTTTCTTCACAGAACCCAGCTTCTCAGATTATTTGCTCAGCATACCAGTTGAATAAGTATGTTGAAAGAATACAACCTTTTTGCACACCTTTCTTAATTTTAAAACATTCAGTGTTCCCGTGCTCTGTTCGAACAGCTGCTTCTTGGTCCAGGTACAGATTTCTCATGAGTACAATTAAGCGTTCTGAAATACTCATACTTCGCAATGTTGTCCATAGCTTGTCATGATCCACAAAATCGAAAGTCTTTGCGTATTTAATAAAGCATAGATAAGCATCTTTCTGATATTTTCTGCTTTCAGCCAAGATCCATCGGTCATCAGCAATGATATCTCTTGTTCCACGGGCTTTTCTGAATCCAGCTTGAACCTCTGGAAGTTCTCTGTCAATATATGATTGTAGCTGTTTCTGTATTACCTTTAGCAAAACTTTACTTGCTTGA
>NW_006419720.1:3137-4066 GCF_000296735.1 Chrysochloris asiatica | reverse complement strand
GTCAGAAGAAACTCTGAAACTTGCTCTCCAGCATAGAGATGCTAGAGCAAATGGAAGAAATGAGGAGGTGCAAGAGCTGAACAGAAAAAGTCAGCTTGAGAAGACAAAGTCAAATATTATAACAAAATGTGCAAAGACCTGGAGTTAGAAAACCAAAAAGGAAGGACATGCTCAGTATTTGCTGAGCTGAAGGAACTGAAGAAAAAATTCAAACCTCAACTTGTGATATTGAAGGATTCTATGGGTAAAATATCATTGTGTGGCACTGTGGTTTAATTCACTGGGCTACAGAGTCATTTTGAACCACAAGGTCAGGTGGTTCAAGTTCACCAGCTGCTACTTGGAAAACCTATATAGGGTCTCTAATGGGTTGGAACCGACTCCACCACACTTAACAACAACGATGGGGAAAATACTGAATGATTCTGAAATTATCAAAAGAAGATGGAAGGTTTACACAGAGATATTCAACCATTTTAGGAGATTGCATATGATCAAGAGCCAATGATCTTGAAGAATCCAAGCTGCATTGAAGTCATTGGCAAAGAACAAGGCACTGAGAATTGATGGAATACAAATTGAGATCTTTCAACAAATTGATGCAACACTGGAGACACTCACTCATCTATGCCAAGAAATCTGGAAGACAACTGACTGGGAGAGACTGTATTTGTACCCATTCCAAAGAGAAGTGACCCAATGGAACAATATCATTGATAGCCCATGTGAATAATGTTTTACTAAAGATAATGCAAAAACAGCTGCAACCGTACATTGGTAGAGAACTTATAGAGGTTTAAGCCAGATTCAGAAGAATACATGGAACGAGGGATATCATTGCTGACATCAGATGGATCTTGGCTGAAAACAGAGAGAATACCAGAAAGACTTGTGCTTTATTGACTATGTAAAGGCTTTAGATTGTGTGG
>NW_006419720.1:0-587 GCF_000296735.1 Chrysochloris asiatica | reverse complement strand
TGTCTATGAGTCTGAACCAACTGTACAGCACTTTACAAGAACTATATATATATATATAAATGGTGTCCTAGTGTGGCACCGTAGGATAAACACTCAACCTCAAGGTCAGCTTGAATTGCAAGGTGGGCAGTTCAAACTCACTAGCCACTTCTCATAAACCCTATATAAGATTGCTATGAGTCAAAAACAACTCAATAGCATTTAACAACCCCCCTCCCCACACATATATATGGTGAGAAAAAGAAAGAGAGAGAGAGAGAGAAAGAGAGAGAGAGAAATGTCCTGCTGTGGCAGTGTGAATTAATGCACTGGCCTGCAAAGTCTGCTTGAACCACTAACATCTATATAAATATATTGTTCTTGTTAAGTGCTGTTGAATTGGTTCTGACTCATGGTGAGCCTATATAGGGTTTCCATGGCTTTACATCTTCATGGAAGAAGAAAGCCTTATCTTTCTCCCATGGAGCCGCTGGTATGTTCAAACCTCTAACTTTGTGGTTCAAAGTCTAATGCTTATCGTATGGAACCACTGAACTCCTATATATATGTTGTTATATATGTGTTAATAGGAGCTCTGTTAGCATAGT
>NW_006419719.1:2083-3221 GCF_000296735.1 Chrysochloris asiatica | reverse complement strand
GGCATAGCACTCAGAATCACAGTAATTCAAACCACCACAGCACGACAGACAGATGAGTGGCGGTTGCTGTTAAATAGGAATCTCCTTTTGCTAGGGCCCTTATGTCTGGTTCAAAGGCAGGATTTCCATTCTCGGATGTCAATCAAGAGTTGGAAGCGCAGCAGGGGTGACTGGGTTGTAGTGAGACGCTTTGGGCTGCACTTGCGGGTCTCTAAGCTGGTTGACTTTTAATAATCAGACGACGGAATTTACAAAATATAAACCTAGGAAAATTGGAAGTTGTCAAAAATAAAATGGAACATGTAACCATCAATATCCTAGTCATTAGTGAGTTGAAATGGACTGGTATTGGCCATTTTGAATCTGATAATCATGTGACTCATTATGCCAGGAATCACAAATTGAGGATGAACGATGTTGAGTTAATCATCCAAAAGAACATCTAAAGATCTATCTTGAAGTACAACACTGTCTATGGTAGGATAATATCCATACACCTACAAGGAAGATCAGTTAATTCACCTGTTTTTCATATTTATTCACTAAAGCCAGTGATGATGAAATCGAAAAATTCTACAAACTAATTAAGTCTGATATTGATCAAATATACAATTGAGATGTATTGATAACTACTGGTGAATTGGAATGCAAATGCTTGAAACAAAGAGGAAGGATCAGTTGCTGGAAAATATGGCCTTGGTCATATAAACTACTGGAGATCAAATGACAGAATTTAGCAAGATCAATGACTTATTCATTGCAAATACCTTTTTAAACAACATAAAACATGACTATACATATGGAGATCACCAGATGGAATACACAGAAATCAAACTGACTGCATTAGTGGAAACAGATAGTGAAAACACAACACATTATCAGTCAAAATAAGGTCAGACCATGAAATAGATCATCAATTGCTCATATGCAAGTTTAGGTTGAAGCGGAATCAAATTAAAACGAGTCCACAAGAGCCAAAATATAACCTTGAACATTCCCTGAGTTTACAGATCATCTCAAGAACAGTTTTGATGCATTAGACACTAATGAACAAAGACCAGAAAAGTTTTAGGATTACATAAAGAACATCATACAGTTGGAAAGCAAAAGGTCACTAAGAAAACTAAAATGAAGAAAA
>NW_006419719.1:0-1408 GCF_000296735.1 Chrysochloris asiatica | reverse complement strand
GAGGTTGTATTATATTAGTCAATAAGTCTTCTTCCAATTCTGAAGCCACATTCTTCTTCATGTAATCCAGTTTTTCAGATTATTTGCTCAGCATACAAATTGAATAAGTGTGGTGAAAGGATATAACCCTGGCACATGATTTTCCTGATTCTAAATAATTCAATATGCCATTGCTCTGTTTCAATGATACTCTCTTTGTCTATGTAGAGGTTCCTCATGAATAAAATTTGTTGTTCTTAAGTGTTGTAGAGTCGGTTCAGACTCACAGCAACCTTGTTTAGGGTTTCTGAGGAGTGGCTGGTGAGCTTTAACTGTCAAATTTGTGTTTCAAACCAACTTTGCAGTCCAATGCATTAACCTACAGCACCATACCAGGATTCCTTTGAACACAAGTGTTCGGAAATACCCATTCTTTGCAATATTATCCACAGCTTATCAAGATACAAACAGTCAAAAGCCTTTGCATGGTCAATGAAGTACAATGAAACTCATTTCATGTATTCTCTACTTTCAGGCAAGATCCATCTATCATCAGCATTGTAATCCCTAGTTCCATAACCTTTTTTGAATCCAACTTGGAATTTCTTGCAATTCACTGTCAATGTACTGTTGCAACCAGTTTTAATATGTTCAGCGAAATTTTACTTCCATGTGATGTTAATGATTTATTCAATGATTTCCACCTTCTCTTTAGTCATCTCTCTTTGAAATGGTGTCTAATATGCATTTCTTCATATTGGTTGGACAGGTACGTGTCTTCCAGATTTTGTGGCACAAATGAGTGAATGACTCCAGTGTTACATCAATTTGTTGAAAGATTTCAGTTTGTATGCCATCAGTTCCTGGAGTTTTGTTTTTCACCAATAGCTTCAGTGCAACTTTGATTTCTTCCTTCAGTACCACTGGTTCTTGATCTATACTACCCCTGAAATGGTTGAACATCGACCATTTCTTTTAGGTACAGTGATTGTGTATTCCTTCCATCTCCTTTTAATGCTTTCTGTATCACTCAATATTTTACCCATGATGGTGATGATGGTTGTTGCCATTAAGTTGGTTCTGCCTCATTTCAAGGCTTTAAATCTTTACAGAAGCAGAGAGCCTCATTTTTCTCTAGTAGATCTACTGGTAGATTAGAACAACTGACCATGCATTTAGCAGCCAGCTCAGGAAGTATTCCACTATGCTACCAGTCAAAGAAGGAGCTCTGGTAACATAGTGGATACTAGTTGGGCTGCTAACCTCACGGTCAGGTAGTTCAAAACTATCAGAGGTTCTGTGGGAGAAAGATGAGGCTTTCTGCTCCTGTAAAGATTTATAGCCTTGGAAACCCTGAAAAGGGTCACTATGAGTCAGCAGCGAGGCCACGGCACACCACCACCACCAGTCAAACCTTGAGTTTTTTCTT
>NW_006419718.1:2374-3284 GCF_000296735.1 Chrysochloris asiatica | reverse complement strand
CAGACAAGTCCAATATGTTCATATACAGAGAGCTACCTACTTGGCAGGTCAGTCCAACATATCCATGCACATAGAGCTAGCTACATATCAGACGAATCCAAGATGTCCATATACAGAGACCTAGCTACATGGCAGGGTAGTCCAACATTTCCATATACAGAGTTCTAGATACAAGACACATGCATTTAACTTGTCCATGTACAGAGAGTTAGCTACATGGCAGGATAGTGCAACATTTCCAAATACAGAGATCTAGCTACATGGCAGATGTGTCCAATGTTTTCATATACTGAGAGCAAGTTACATGTTAGAGTAGTCCAACTTGTCCATTCAGGGTACTAGCTACATGACAGATGAGTCCAACATGTACATATACTGGGAGATAGCTACATGGCAGACAATTCCAATATGTTCATATACAGAGAGTTACCTACAAGGAAGCCTAGTGCAACATTTCCATATACAGCGTTCTAGCTACATGGCAGATGTGTCCAAATATCCATGTACAGAGAGCTAGTTATATGGCAGAGTTGTGCATCATTTCCATGTAAAGTGTTCAAGCTACATGGCAGATCATTTCAAAGTGTTCATGTAATGAGAGCTAGCAACATGGTGGAGAAGTCCAACATGTCTATTTACAGAGAGCTAGCTTAATGGCAGTGTAGTGCATCATTCCATATACATTGTTCTAGCTACATGGCAGATGTTTCAAATTTGTACATATACTGAGAGCTAGCTACATGGCCGAGTAGTACAACATGTCCATATACAGGGTACTATCTACATGACAGAAGAGTGCAACATGTCCATATACTAGGAGCTAGATGCATGGCACACATGTCCAAACTTTTTGTATACAGAGAGCTACATACTTGAAAGATCAGTTCAACAAAAACATGTACAATGAGCT
>NW_006419718.1:0-647 GCF_000296735.1 Chrysochloris asiatica | reverse complement strand
CTAGCTACATGGCAGACAAGTCCAATATGTTCATATACAGAGAGTTACCTACTTGGCAGATCAGTCCAACATATTCATGTACATGACAGACGAGTCCAAAATGTCCATATACAGAGAGCTAGTTACATGACAGTGTAGTGCAACATTTCCATATACAGAGTTCTAGCTAAAAGGCAGCTGAGTCCAACGTGTCGATATACAGAGAGTTAACTACATGGCACGGTAGTGTAACATTTCCATATACAGACTTCTAGCTACATGGCATTGTATCCAACGTGTCCATATAATGAGAGTTAGCTACATGGCAGACAAGTCCAATATCTTCATATATAGAGAACTATGTACTTCACAGATCAGTCCAACATATCCATGTACAGAGAGCTAGTTAAATGGCAGACAAGTCCAAAATGTCCATATACAGAGAGTTAACTATGTGGTAGGTTAGTGCATTATTTCCATATACAGAGTTCAAGCTAAATGGCAGATGAGTCCAACATGTCCATATACTGAGAGCTAGCTACATGGCAAACAGTCCAATATGATCATATACAGAGAGCGAGCTCTGGTAGCGTAGTGGTTACGAATCGGGCTGCGAACCTTAAGGTCAGCGGTTCGAAACTACCAGCTGCTCCGCGGGAGAAAGATGA
>NW_006419717.1:2610-3342 GCF_000296735.1 Chrysochloris asiatica | reverse complement strand
TGTATTTGTGGATGATATATATATTTGTTGTTGTTAGGTGCCATCGAGTCAGTACAGAATCAGCGACCTTATGCACAGCAGAACGAAACACTGCCCGATCCCGGGCCACGCTTGAGCCCATTGATGCTGCCACTTTGTCAATCCATCTCACTAGGGGTCTTCCTCTTTTTCTTTGGCCCTCCACCTTACCAAACATGATATCCTTCTCCAGTGACTGGTCCCTCCTGACAACATGTCCAAAGTATGAGAGACAAAGTTTGGCCATCTTTGCCTCCAAGGAGCACTCTGGCTGCACACATCTTCCAACACAGATATGTTGGTGCTTTTGGCAGCTCATGGAACTTTCTATATTCTCCTCCAACACCATAGCTCAAAAACATTAATTCTTCTATGGTCTTCTTTATTCACTGTCCAGCTTTCGCATGCATATAAGGTTTTTGAAAATGAAAGAGACAAATGGTACTTTGTAATTTCATTCAGTTAATTGTACTTAACTATCACAACTTTTGGTCACCCATAACAACTTCTAATATTCTCATATGGAATAGCCAAGAAACCTAAAGTAGGAAACAAAGTCTTACATTTTCTTAAGACTTGGATTAGATCACATAAAGCAATTGGAATTAAAATATATCATGAATTCTAGTGCTTCTGCTGTTTTGTGCTGGCCATTCCACAGCAATCCTATGTTGTTGTTGTTGGTAATTGATGTCAGGTTGGTTTAAACTGAAA
>NW_006419717.1:0-830 GCF_000296735.1 Chrysochloris asiatica | reverse complement strand
TATCCCTAGAATGGCTGGGAGCTGCTGAGAAAGCCAGCACAGTCCTTATAACAAAGATGACTTCTGACAACACTGAAGTTAGTATCCCCCTTTGCAGTACGGTTCACAAGCTTCCAAACTCTTCCAGGGATATCAAGTTTTGTTGGCAATGTCACCCCCCATTTCATACTTGGTGATGATCAGGTCTTTGGGGCTAGTTCACTCCTGCTGCTAGTCCCTGCCTGACATCTTTTAATCATCACCACCACCACCATCACCATTGTGGCCTTGCTTTCCCTGAGCTTCTACTTCTGTCTCTTTTCCCAACCACAGCCTATCGCCAGATTTCTCCATCATCTGAGAGAGAACATAAACAAAAGATGAGTAAACCAGGGAGGAGGGAGGCAGCTCTCTGCCCATTTTTAATTGGATTATTTGTCCTTTTCTTGAGATGTTGAAGTTTTCTATAAATTTTAGAGGTTAGTCCCTTTTCTGATATGTCATTGCCCAAACACTTTTCCTGGTGTGTGATTATCTTTTAATCATTGATGGAATCTTTTGTGGAACATAAATGTCTAATAGTATGTTCCAGTCATCTGCTCTTTGTGTGTTTTCAGTTATGTTTCATAGTGTGTTTACACCATGTATCAGAGAGCCTAAGTTTATCCCTATATTTTCATTGATGATCTTTATAGTTCTAGGCTTTAAATTTAGGTTTTTGATACATCTGGAGACTGTTTTCTTATATGGTGTGAGATGTGGGTCTTGTTTCATTCTTTTGCAAATGAATATCTGGTTTTGCCAGCACCCTTTGTCAAAAGACTTTTCCCCAATTAAAGTGTTTCAGTATT
>NW_006419716.1:1893-3199 GCF_000296735.1 Chrysochloris asiatica | reverse complement strand
TTTCTTGGCATAGATGAGTGAGTGCCTCCAGTGCTGCATCAGTTTCTTGAAAGATTTCAATTTGTATCCCACCAATTCCTGGAGTTTTGTTCTTTGCCAGTGCCTTTCATATGCCTTGGACTTCTTCTTTCCGTACAGTTGGCTCCTTATCATATGCTACATCTTGAAATGATTGAACACCAACCTTTTTTTTTTTTTTTTTTGGTACAGTAACTCAGTGTATTCCTTCCATCTTCTTTTGGTGCTTTCTGCATCATTCAGTATTTTGCTCATTTTGTTGTTGTTGTTGTTAAGTGCTGTCAAGTTGATTCCAACCCATAGTGACCCTGTATAGTTTCCAAGGAGTGGCTGTTGAGCTTGAATTGCTAGCCTTGCAGTTCAAACTGACGTTGCAGTCCAGCACATTAACCCAAAGTGCCACACCAGTGTTTCAAGTTGAGGCTTGAATTTTTGCTCCAGCTCTCTCAGATTGAGAAACGATGAGTGTTCTTCCCTTTTGATTTTCTAGATGTAGGTCTTTGCACATTTCTTTATAATACTTTTCTTTTCTTCTTGGGCTGCCCTTTGAAATTTGCTGTTCAGCTCTTTTAGCTTCTCATTTCTTTCATTTGCTTACATCTGTATACTGGAGAGCAAGTTTCAGAGTTTCTTCTGACATCCATTTTGGTCTTTTCTTTCTTTCTTTTCTCCTGTATGAACTTTTTGCTTTCTTCCTGTATGATGTGCTTGATGTCCTTTCATAACTCTTCTGGTCTTCGGTCATTAATGTCTAATGCATCAAATTTATTAATCAGATGATCTGTAAATTAATGTGGAGTATGTTCAAGGTCAAATTTTTCTCCCACATGGATTTGTTTTAATTTTTTTCAGCCTCAGTTTGAACTTGTCTTGTGTATGAGCAGTTGATGTTTGTTCCATAGTCTGCCCCTCTCCTTGTTTAGGCTGATGATATGGAGCTTTTCCACCACCTCTTCCAACAGATGTAGTCAATTTGATGTCTGTGTATTCCATCTGATTCAGTGCATGTATATAGTCATCTTTTATGTTTTTAAAGAAAGGTATTTGCAATGAAGAAATCATTGGTCTTACAAAATTCTGTCATGTGATCTCCAGCATCATTTCTATCACCATGTTCATATTTTCCAACCACTGATCCTTCAATTTTATTTCCATCCTTTGTATCCAATCACTAGTAATTACCAATACACTTTTTTTCGACTTTTTATTGTGACTTGAGTAAAGGTTTACAGAGCAGATTACCAGTTTTATATTCAACCAATTATACACTTTGCTTCATTACATGGTT
>NW_006419716.1:0-556 GCF_000296735.1 Chrysochloris asiatica | reverse complement strand
CTGTAGTTGTTGTTGTTAGGTGCCATAGAGTCAGTTCTAACCCATAGCGACCCTGTACAGGGTTTCCGAGGGTGTAAATCTTTACGGGAGCAGAACACCTCATCTTTCTCCCGCGGAGCGGCTGGTAGTTTCGAACCGCTGACTTTAAGGTTCACAGCCCGATTCGTAACCAGTACGCTACCAGAGCTATATATATATACATATATATGTATTTATCCTGGTGTGGCAATGGGGGTTAATGCGCCAGACTGCAGTGCCGTTTGAACTGCAAGATGGGCGGTTCAAGCTCACTAGCTGCTCCTTGGAAACCCTATACAGGGTCGCTATGGGTTGGAGCCAACTCGACAGCACTTAACAACAGCATATCCAGATTTAGTTCGGGACGGTATTGCCGTGTGGGGTCATCTTAGTTTGTTGTCTGCTATTGTTGGGTCTCAGTTCAAAGAACATCCTTTCGCATGTTTTGTAAAGTTGGCCTGGTTATTACAAATTCCTTTACTTCCAGTTTATCAGGAAAGGCCCTAATTTTGCCTTTGTATTTGAGGTACAACTTTGC
>NW_006419715.1:0-3123 GCF_000296735.1 Chrysochloris asiatica | reverse complement strand
GCCACTCTCTCTCTCTTCACTGATACATTTAATCCATTGACATTCAGTGTAATTATCAATAGGTATGGACTAACTGCTGTCATTATGTTAATTTTTTGTGGTGCTCTTTTTTCCTTTGTTCTGCATGCCTTCTTGTGTTATGTTCATATTTTTGGGGCTACTTCTTGTCTGTTTCTTCTTTGTTTTAATGTTTCCTTGTTCTGCTTGGATCTTCATTTTCCTGGTAGTTGTGAAGTATTAATTTTCTTTGGGGTTGCCCTGTAGTTTGTTATGCTTTCCCTGCATTTAAGACATTCTATTGTATACTGCCTTCTATTCGACCTTCTCACCACCTGGATCTCTGTTTTTATATTTTTCCCTTCGTTAATATTGTTAATATTTTGATCTTTGGTTGGCTTCACATGTCCTCTGAATTCATTACTGTAATTTTGTTCCATTCTGAACTGTGTTATCCATCAACTGAGTTCCAGGCAGTGTTGCCACGTCTGTCAATCTCTGGTTGTCTGTTCTTGCTGGTATTCTTTCCAAAGAACTCCCTTTAGGATGTTTTGAAGTGCTGGATTGGCTTCAACAAAATCTCTTAGCTTTATCCTGGAATGTTTTGACTGCACCATTGTATTTGATTGACAGTTTTGCTGGATAGGCAATTCTTGGTTGGCAGTTTTTTTCTTTTAGGGTTTTATATGTCCCCCAATTGCCTTCTTGCCTGCATGGTTTCTGCTGAGAAGTCAGAGCTTAATCTGATTTCCTTGCCTTTGTAGGTGACACTTTGCTTTTCCCTGGCTGATTTTAGGATTCTCTCCTTGTCTTTGATTTTGGAGAGCTTGATTATGATATGTCTCGGTGATTTTCTTTTGGTGTCTATCCTTCCTGGGGTTCTTTCAGCTTCTTGAATGTTTATCTTCTCATCCTCCAAGATGTTAGGAAAATTTTCTTCCAGAAGCTCTTCAACTATCTCTTCTGTGGACTTCTGTGATTCTTCCTGTTCTGGAATGCCAATAATTCTTGTTGTTCTTCTTCATGTTATCCAGCATGAATCTTAGACTCTCTTCAGATTTTTCAATTTTTTTTTTTTTTTTTTACTTGCTCTCCTATCTTAGCAGTATCGAGAGATTTGTCTTCCAGCTTGCTGGTTCTGGCTGCCATCTCTTCCATTCTACTCCTGTGCCCTTTCATTGTCTTACCATTGCTGATATTTTATTTTTAATCATCTAGACTTCTTTTTGCAGGTTTTGGGTTGTTTTCAATGCCATATCTATCTTGTTTGATTGCTCCTGTAGCACTTTCCTGACTTCTTCCTTATTTTCCTCCATCCTTTTTGGGCCATTTGAATTTGTTTCCATATTATTCTTCTGAATTCCTTTTCAAGCAGATCCAGAGCTTGCTCTTCTACTGGAAAGTCTGTGTCTACTTCCAGCTTATTTATCTCAGTTACTTTTTTCTGTTTTTGGATATGTGTTGATATCTTTAATTGTGTTTTCTTGGACATTTTCAACAGTTATGTGAGTTTTTCATGCTTAAATGGATGTATGTTGCTTTGTTGTTAAGCTTGCTGAGTGTCTCCAGGTGGATATGATCTGGAGATAGTCTTCCCTTTTCATGTGTAATGCCTAGAAGCTGTTTTTGGCTGTTGTCCAGATGATGGGGTACTACAGGGTATGCTTATAGCTTGGCTATATGGGCATAGTTGTTATCTCTTCTTGGGTAAGGTAGGGGATGAAGCTCCCACCCCTGGGAGAAGACTGAAACCAAAAAGACCAAAGATAGAAACAATATAAAAGCAGAGACAGAAGCCACCAATCAAAAACAAAAATGAAATTGTGGTCGATACTGTTCACTGGCCTTTGCTGTGCAAAGGGTCCCACCTAGGTTAACTATGGGACTGGTTCCCAGGGTCAAAAAATCATAAGAAACCCCTCCATACACAGAGTAGACAGGGATGGGCAATTTGGACATTGACTACTCAAAATGGGGTGTGGGGGGCTACAAAGTCAAGAAGTGACAGGCTTACAAGCTTTCAAGAGGGAACCTAGATCCAGAGGGCATGGAGGAAGGTAGAATCTCCACTGAGTAGTATCCAATCAGTCTAGGTGGGGCTGATGAAAGGTAATGCGGATAGGTCTCTGAAGCTCTGGATGTGGTTCAGGCTTTCACCTATAGTCTTAAGTAATGCAGAGTCTCCTCAGGAAACCTCCTTCACTGGACACATTGTAGCCCTATTTTAGGTATTCCAATCAGTTCTAGACAGAAGACAGACTTACAAGCTTTCTATGGTGATATTTCTGGCTATTCCTTTCTCTCCTCCTCCAGTGTCTGTTTTATAATATAATGCATGGAAAACCAAGGTTCAAAAGTCAGCCAAGCATCTTAACATTATTCCCCCCCCTTTTCCCCATTCCAACCATGTCCCAGTCTCTGAGTCCCAGAGCCCTGTTGTTCCAAGGCTGTGCCTACATCATTTTTTTGCCTCTGTCACATTTAGCTGATTCATACCTAATTGTTCTTCCGTCTGCTTTGTTCTTCCATTCCGTTCTCCCTACTTGTATATTGCCCCCCTCTCCAACACCCAAACTATCCTGTGTCTGTTCCCTGCCCTGTGCCCCACCTTCCCCTCTTGCCCTTAACCCTACCCCTACGTCCTAGCAACCAGCTAAGAATCCACTTTAGTGGATTAGTATGGGTTCTTTTGCTTAGTCTTTTACAGTAGTGGTCCTATGCAGTATTTTTCCTTTTGTGATTGACTAATTTCACTAAAAATAATGTCCTTAAGGTTCATCCATGTTAGGAAGTGACATGCAGCTACCTTGTTATTTTTCAAGGTAGCAAAGTACTCCATTGTGTGTATGTACCACAGCTTGTTTAGCCATTCTTCAGTTGATGGGCACTTTGGCTGTCTCCATCTTTTTACTGTTGTAAATAGTGCAGCTATGAACATTGGTGTGCATATATCTTCCTGTGTTGTGGCTCGTTTTTCTTGTGGGTAAATACCAATTAGAGGAATTTCTGCATCAAATGATACTTCTCTTTTCAACCTTCTGAGGAAACGCCATATTCCTTTCCAGAGAGGTTGGACCATTTTGCAGTCCTACCAGCAATGCAAGAGTGACCCAGTCTCTCCACATC
>NW_006419714.1:1903-2557 GCF_000296735.1 Chrysochloris asiatica | reverse complement strand
GATGTATGGGATGAAAAGAGAGGGACAGAGGGGAAGATAGAGCACACTGTAGGGAATAGACACAGGATAGCTTGGGTGCTGGGGGTGGCTTTGGGCGGACTATGCCTGCCTGAGCCACTTCTGCCCTGCCCAGTTGACCCGTGTCCACCGGCCAGCGGACCCCCCACCCCAGCACAGTCCAACCGTGTTCCCGGGGCCCGCAGGTCGTGATTGCACACAGGGGAGCAGCTCCCCTCCTGCCCGAGCCACGGGTCTGCCAGATGCGCGAAAGTGAGCGACCCGCCTCCCGCTGAACCGAGCAGTGTTCCTCAGCCCTGCTGGGCGTGCACCGGCAAAGAGCTCACCTCACGCTCAACTGAACCAGGAGGCGCAGGGGCAGGTAGCCCCCCCTGCCATGAGCACACACTGGGGAACCCCATTGGGGTCTCCCCTTTATTTTTATTATTATTATTATTATTATTATCATTATTATTTTTTATCTTAGAAGGTTCAGCAGGAGCCCCGACGTGGTTCTGAGGGCTGGGGTGCCACTACAAGGTCACCTGAATTACACGGTCAATGGTCCATGCCCACCAACCGCTCCTCAGAAACCCTATAAAAGAGCATTAGGGAGAGACATCCTGCGCTTTCATGACCCAGAAACACAGGCTAGCC
>NW_006419714.1:0-443 GCF_000296735.1 Chrysochloris asiatica | reverse complement strand
CAAAACAAATACAGAGTAAAGGAAGGTAAATGCGTAGGAAAGGAGTCACAGATTGGGAGAAGGTCAAGTGAATCACAGGATAAAATAGACTGCACTAAAAGGACAGAGAATTCAATGGCCATAAGACAATCTCAAAGAAAATTAACACTTCACAGCATCACAAGAGAATGAGAATCCAAGAAGAATATGAAAACATTAAAATTATAAGGAAATACACAAGAAAGAGCACACAAATCATTAATCCAACAGAGAAAGACAAGCAGAACAAAGAAGCAGCAACACCACAAAAAACGAATATAATATCAACAAATAATCAATACCTATCAAAGATTTACACTTTCGGAAACCCTGTACAGGGTCGCTATGGGTCGGAACCGGCTCGACGGCACTTAACAACAACAACATCGATAATTACACTGAACGTAAATGGATTGAATGCACCT
>NW_006419713.1:2622-3301 GCF_000296735.1 Chrysochloris asiatica | reverse complement strand
ATAAACAGTTATCAGTCTATCAAGATTGCTCAAAATATGTTCTATAACACAACATGTCCATTAACAGGGAAGTATGACTATTGCAAAGTATGAGTGTTCCTGAAAACTTAATTGTGCCCATGAGGAATCTATATATGGACCAAGAGGCAGTCATCTGAACAGAACAGTCATGGGAATACTGAATGGTTTAAAGTTAAGAAAGATGTGAGACAGGGTGGTATTCTTTTTTTTTTTAATTTTGGCTGTAGAATCTATTTTAATAAACTTGTAGAAAAGACAAATACATCATTTTTCTATATAATCTCCTTGCTTTTTAATACATATTATCTGTCAATAAGTTTCCTTATACCCTTATTTTAAAATGTTTTAGGCTGAGCTGCCAGGCACGAATGCACTGCTGTCTTCACTTCTTCATCAGAGGTGAATCTTTGTTCTCAATGGACTGCTTTCAATGGACCAAATAGGTGAAAGTCTGATGGAGCAAAATCAGAACTATAGGGAGGATGCTTTAACACCTCAAACGTAAGTTTTTGCAGTGTCACAGTGTGGGTAGAGGTGTGTGGACATGCATTGTTGTATAAGAGCACAATGCCCTTGGATAGCAGTCCTCTGCATTTAATCTAAGTTTAGGCTTCAGCTCTTCAGTGAGCATCTCACTGTAAGGAACACTGTTGATGGT
>NW_006419713.1:0-672 GCF_000296735.1 Chrysochloris asiatica | reverse complement strand
AGCATGTATTCCCATTGAGTCTTAGTCTTGGAAGGGGGTTTGCTCTGAGGAGACCTGACAACTTGCATTGATGTCTTCTGGGCAAACAACTTGCTTGTTCTTGTAGTAATCAGTCTGTCTATTTTGTTTTATATTTTTCCTGTAGGTCTTTCTTTCAAGAAGTATCTTCTGTTCTAGCTGATCCAGGCTGGTCTGCTTGTACTTTCAAGTGGAAATTTCCCACCTCTGAAGATTCTGGATGCTGTTCAGGATTCCCCCTATAGTTGGATGTAATGCAAAGGCTCTGCAGGAAGCCTCCTTCACAAGGCACATTGTATCCCCATTTTAGGTATTCCAGTCAGTTATAGGCAAAAGACAGATTTACAAGCTTTCTGTAGTGATATTTCTGGCTATAACTTTCTTTCCCCCACAAATGTCTATTTTATAATGGTATGCAAGGAAAATCAAGATTTAAAAGACAGCCAAGCATCTTAACATTATTTTCCCCCTTTCCTCCATTCCAACCATGTCTCAATCCCTGTATTCCAGAGCCCTGTTTTTCCAAGGTTGTGCATACATCATTATTTAACTCTGTCACACTTAGCCCATTCAAACCTGCCTAATTGTTTTCCCATCTGCTTTGTTCTTCCATTCCCCTCCCCCTTCTTGTATGTTACACCTGTCCCCAGCACC
>NW_006419712.1:2920-3556 GCF_000296735.1 Chrysochloris asiatica | reverse complement strand
TCCAGCATCATTTCTATCACCAAGGCCATATTTTCCAAGTACTGCTCCTTCCTCTTTGCTCCCAACCTTTGCATTCCAATCACCAGTAATGATCAAGATATCTTTTTTTCTTTAATGTTTTATTGTGAATTATGTGATAGTTTACATGGGAGGACATTAGTTTTACATTCATCCTATTGTATATCATTTCATCGCCATGTTTACAATCCCCTCCATGCATCATCAACCAACCAAAGGGTATACCCTGCAAGCCTGTCCCCCGGTATTCAGCACAGAGCACTCTCCTTCTCTGGGTCTAAAATCCCCAGCTGCTCCATCTCTCCACGTCATGGTTTCTGCCTCCATCTCTGGTGTAATTCTTTCTATGGGTAGGGTTCCACTTTCTGCTCTTCTCCCTTGATGGTCCCAGGGATCTCCGCTCTTAGACTGCAAAGTTAATCACTCCCTTTCTTGCTATCTTTACATTATATTCATTATTATATCACAAAAGACCTATCTGCAACTCCTTTCATCAGCCCTGCCTAGACCGATTGGATACTATTCAGTGGAGATTCTACCTTCCTCCACGCCCTCTGCATCTAGGTTCCCTCTTGAAAGCTTGTAAGCCTGTTGCTTCTTGCCATTGCAGCTCTTTCC
>NW_006419712.1:0-595 GCF_000296735.1 Chrysochloris asiatica | reverse complement strand
CCTATCGCCGCTGGATCTCCCCTCCTCGTGAACCAAACACTCGTGACAACTATGTCGAGGGCAGACCCCTGCAGTTTGCCAGTGATCTGTCAATTTTGTTAATCCTTTCAAAGAACCAGCTTCTTGTTCTGTTGATTCTTTCTATAGTTTTTCTGTTTTCTATCTCATTTATTCTACTCTAATCTTTATTATATTTTTTATTTTGGTGGTTGTAGGTTCCCTCGGTTGGTCTATTTCTAATTGTTGTAGATACTGTGTTAATTTTGGTTCTTTCTTCTTTTGGGATGTGTGAATTTATTGTAATAAATTGTTCTCTCAGCACCGCTTTCACCGTGTCCCAGAGATTTTGGTATGTTGTGTTTTCATTCTCATTTTTTTTAGGAACTTTGTGAATTCACATTTAATTTCTTCTACTACCCAGTTGCTTTTCAGCAAGGTGTTATTCAGTTTCCATGTATTTCATTTGATTTCCTTGGTCTTCCTACTGTTGATTTCTAATTTGATAGCATTGTGGTCTGAGAAGATGCTTTGTAATATTTTGATATTTGTAAATTTATGGAGATTTGTTTTGTGATCTAAAACATGGTCTATTCTG
>NW_006419711.1:3010-4299 GCF_000296735.1 Chrysochloris asiatica | reverse complement strand
ATATCCTTTGTGGTTTCAAATACACACAAATAAGGCATGCACCAGTTAACACACTCAGACATGAAATCCTTTTCCAGTTAGTTATGCTGTTGTTGTTGCTAAGTGTCAGCTAATGGGCTCCGACTCGTAGGGACCCTGTATAGGGAATCCAATGAACAGCTAGTGGATGTGACCTGCTGACCTTGTGACTCACAGTCCGGTGCTTATCCTATTTCTCAATCTCCATACCCTTTTAAAACCCTGAGGACTTTCCATGGTGTTGTTGAATTAAGTCCCACAAAAGTAAATGTTGTAAATCCTAAATTCTATGCTTGTGAGGCATTCTACAATAAAGCACTGGACCACAAGATCAGTTTGAATCAAGGTCAGTGGTTCAAACTCAGTAGCTGCTCTTGGGAAACTCTATTCACTGTCACGATGAGTCAGAACAACACTCAACAACAACAACATGCCTGTGGTTATTTATAATCCTATTTGGGAATGAGTTGTCTTTGTTATATTAATGTTAGTATAGTATATTATGTTAGCATAACATGTCTTGAATCAATCTCTTTTGAGATATAAACGAGATTAAACAAGTGAGCAAAAGAGAGATATGGGGTGAGGTAGATGCTGAGACACAGGGAAATCTCCAAGAAACCAGGGAACAAAAGCTGAGGAGATAAGAACCTGTCAGACAAGAACCTGACAGAGTCAACAGAGATAGAAATTCTTTCCTTAAAGCAGGAATACTGACTTTGGACTTCTAGCCTCCCAAAGTGTAAGGAAATAAAGTTGTATTTTGTTAAAGCTACTTTCCCATTTGTGGTATTTCTGTTATAGAAGAACTGATAACTAAGGCAAGTAGTGACTACTTGTGGAGAATGAGCCAAGAAGAGCAGTGACTGATGTCTTGTTTGGGTGACTGGTGAAGAAGCAAGGGACCAAGAGGAGTGGAATGGGTTGAATTTGGCACTGGTTAGATAAATTCTGGCCCTGTTAGGTTGAATTTATTTGGGTATCTCTGCCTAGTGCAGGTCATTTCTCATACTGATTTTGGTCTTTTTCTCAGCCTCTTCCTTTTAAAGGCATCTCTATTCGGTACAAGGTCAGCAGTTCAAACCCACCATCTGCTCCTTTGAAGCCCTATACAGCATCACTATGAGTCAGAACTGACTTGATGCCACTTTTTAACAATAACTACAATCCTGCATACTACTTGAATGCATGCACTCTTCTCTGCTCTCACTAGTTTTTGCTGTCCAAACACTTGAGGAAACAGACCTCATTTTAAGGAGATTATTGCTAAT
>NW_006419711.1:0-432 GCF_000296735.1 Chrysochloris asiatica | reverse complement strand
CTGTGGTGGATTGAGTTGCTGTGATTCTGAGGGCTATGCCACCGGTATTTTAAGTAACCAGCAGGGTCGCCCATGGTGGACAGGTTTCAGATGAGCTTCTAGACAAAGACAGACTAGGAAGAAAGAGTGACAAACTACTTCCAAATCGCTAGTCACTGAAAACTCTATGAATAGCAGAGAAACACTATCAGATAGATACAGGACCAGAAAATGAGCCCCTCAGGTGGGAAGGCACTCAGAATGCGACTGGGGAAAAAATGCCTCCTCAAAGTAGAGTTGACCGTAATGACGTGAATAGAGTTCAGCTGGGGGAGAAGAGTGCACAGAACCTTCATTTGCTGATGGGCCACAACTCAAAATGAAGAGAAACAGATGTAAACATCCACTGAAAATCGGAACATGGAATGTACGAAGTATGAATCTGGGAAAATT
>NW_006419710.1:1789-3133 GCF_000296735.1 Chrysochloris asiatica | reverse complement strand
TTTTAGATTGAAGAAGTTGGTAGAATTCTTCTGTTTCATCCTCACTGACTTTAGTGGTTGGTGCATATATTTGAATAATAGTGGTATTAACTGGGCTTCCCTGTAGGCGCATGAATATTATCCTATCACTTACAACACTGTACCTCATGACTGATCTGGATATGTTCTTTTTGACGATGAATGCAACACCATTCCTTTTCAATTTGTCATTTCCTGCATAGTAAAAATGTAGGGAGCAATAAATGTTGCAAGGATGTGGAGAGACTGGGACCCTCCTCCATTGCTGGTGTGATTGCAAAATGGTCCAACCATTCTGTAAAGCAATATGGTGCTTCCTCAGAAGGTTGGGAATAGAGATACCTTATGATCCAGCAAATCCTCTACTTGGTATTTATCCACAAGAAACACGAACCATAACATGAGCAGATATATGCACACCAATGTTCATAGCAACACTATTTACAATAGCAAAAAGATGGAGACAGCTTAAGTTCCCATCAATGGAAGAATGGATAAACAAACTTTGGTACATACACACAATGGAATATTATGCTACCCTGAAGAATAACAATGAAGCTGCAAGCCACCTCATAACATGGATGAACCTTAAGGACAGACATTATGCTGAGTGAAATCAGTCACAAAAGGCAAAATACGGCATAGGACCATTAGTGCAAAAGATTAAGAAAAAGCGTCCACAGTAAAAGGGGGGAAACAATTTTTTGTTGTTAGTTACCTGGGTATATGGGGTGGGGTGAGCGGTGGCAGGAGAAGACAGGGCACAGGGTAGGGATTAGACACAGATAGTTTGGGTGCTGGGGAGGGGGGCATTCACTAGAAGGGAAAGGGGAAACGGAAAACAAGGTGGATAGGAAAACAGCTAGACAGGTTTACATGGGCTCAATATGACAGAGGCAAATAATTATGTAAGCACAACCGTGGAAAAACAGGGCTAGGGGATACAAAGATTGAGGCATAGTTCGAATGGATAAAAGTGGGGAAATGATGTTACAATGCTTGGCTGTCTTTTGAATTTTGGTTTCCCTCACCTCCTATTGCAAAATAGACAATTGAAGGGGAGAGAAAGGAATAGCCTGAAGCATTACCAGAGAAAGCTTGTAAGTCGGTCTTCAACCTATAACTGATTGGAATACCTAAAATGGAGCTAGAACTTGCCCAGTGAAGGAGGCTTCCTGCAGAGCCTTTGCATTGCACAAGAATCCTGATCCCCATCCAGAATCTTTTGAGGTGGGAAATTTCCACTTGAAAGGACAAGTAGACAAGCCTGGAGCAGCTAGAAGAACAGAGAATGCTTCTTTTTTAAAAAACATTTTATTGTGAATT
>NW_006419710.1:0-684 GCF_000296735.1 Chrysochloris asiatica | reverse complement strand
TCTCTTTCATCTTCACTGGCTTTAGTGGTTGGTGCATAAATTTGAATAATAGTGGTATTAACTGGACTTCCCTATAGGCGCATGGATATTACCCTATTACAGACAGCGTTGTACCTCTTGACTGATCTGGATATGTTCTTTGTAACAATGAATGCAACACCATTCCTCTTCAATTTGTCATTCCCGGCATAGTAAACCATGTGTTTGTCAGATTCAAAATAGTCAATACCAGTCCATTTAAGCTCACTAATGCCTAAGATTTTGATGTTTATGCGTTCCATTTTATTTTTGACAACTTCCACTTTTCCCAGATTCATACTTCATACATTCCATGTTCCAATTTTCAGTGGATGTTTACAGCTGTTTATCTTCAGGTTGAGTTGTGCCCCATCAGCAAATGAACGTCCTGTGGGCTTTTCTCCCATGGGCTTTACTCCATTCGCATCATCATGATCAACTCTACATTGAGGAGGCAGCTCTTCCCCACTCGCCCTTTGAGTGCCTTCCAACCTGAGGGGCTAATTTTCTGGCACTGTATCTGACAGTGTTTCTCTGCTATTCATAAGGTTTTCAGTGACTAAATATTTGGAAGTACTTTGTCACTCTATCTTTCTAGTCTGTCTTTGGCTGGAAGCTCATCTGAAACCTGTCCACCATGGGTGACCATGCTGTAATTTAAAATAC
>NW_006419709.1:1431-2139 GCF_000296735.1 Chrysochloris asiatica | reverse complement strand
ATAGGACACAACTCAAAATGAAGATAAACAGCAGTAAACATCCATTAATAATCAGAACATGGAATGTACAAAGTATGAATCTAGGAAAATTAGAAATTGTCAAAAATGAAATGAAACTCATAAACATTATTAGGCATTAATGAGCTGAAATGGACTGGTATTGGCCATTTTGAATCTGACAACTACATGGTTTCCTATGCCAGATATGACAAATTGAAGAGGAATGGTGTTGCATTCATTATCAAAAAGAACATATCTAGATCAGTCATGAGGTATAATGCTGTCTGAGATAGGACAATATCCATGCGTCTATAGGAAAGCCTAGTTAATACCACTGTTATTCAAGTTTATGCACCAACCACTAAAACCAGGGAGGATGAAAGAGAAGAATTCTACCAACTTCTTCAACCTGAAATTGATCAAACATGCTATCAAGATGTATTGATCATTACCGGTGATTGGAATACAAAGGTTAGGAGCAAAGAGGAAGGATCAGTAGTGGGGAAATATGGTCTTGGTGATAGAAATGATATTGATAGAATTCTACAAAACCAATGATTTGTTCATTTCAAAAGCTTCTTTAGACAGCATAAAAGACCACTATACACATGAACCTTGTCAGATGGAATACATAGAAGTCAAATTGACTACATCTGGGAAAAGCTCCGTATCATCAGTGAAAACAAGGGCAGGGGCAGACTGTGGAAC
>NW_006419709.1:0-551 GCF_000296735.1 Chrysochloris asiatica | reverse complement strand
GAAGAACCCCAGCAAGATGGATTAGCAAAGAGGCAGCATCAATTGTTTCAAGCATAGCAATGATAGTGAGGTTGGCCGGGGATCAGATAGTGTTTCGTTCTGTTGTGCATAATGTCGCTATGAGTACCAACTTGATGGCACCTAACAACAACAACAGATGGTATAAATGGTTGACATATTTGACTGCTCAATCAAAGATTAGTGGTTTGGGTCCACCCAGAGCCCACTTGAAGGAAAGGAGTGATCATTTATTTCCAAAATACAAGTCATTAAAAATGCTTTGGAGCACAGGTCATCAAGAGTCAGAGTTAACTCGATGTCAACTGGTTATTTTATAGAGCTATATCTAGCAAAGCACTGCATATGTACAAGGAAATTTCAAAAGGTGTGTGGGGAAGTCAAATTAAAAGAAAAAATATAAACTTTACTTCTCAACTAAGCTCCATCAATTTCCAATCATGATACCAGCCATTTAGTCCATCCCTAAGGAGTCCTGGTGTTGCTCTGTGGGTTAATGCACCAGACTGCAAAGCTGTTTGAACTGCAAGGTC
>NW_006419708.1:2643-3113 GCF_000296735.1 Chrysochloris asiatica | reverse complement strand
ACCTGCTACTGGTTCAACAGGAGACAACTAGACCAGTGGAGCAGAACTGAGAACTCAGAACAGAACCCAACCGTCCATGAACAACTGATTTTTCAACAAGAGGTCAATGTCCATGTAACGGGGCAGAAATCGTCTCTTTAATAAATGAAGTTGGTGAAACTGAATTATCCACTTAAAGAAAAATGAAGCATGTCCCATACATTACACACACACACACAAAAAAAAATTCAAAATGGATCAAAGATCTAAATGTTAAATGTAAAACCATACAATTTCAGTATGAAAACTATGGGACCTAATACTTTGTTAAAAAGAAAAAGGATGACAAACTTTACAACACATGCACAAGTAGATGACAAAAATAGATATACATGTGTTGTTCCAAAGTGCCATCAATTCAGACCCGAGTCATATACGGTTTCAAAGAAATGAGCGGGGAGTTTAAACCACCAACCTGAATGTTCAAATTG
>NW_006419708.1:0-1365 GCF_000296735.1 Chrysochloris asiatica | reverse complement strand
TATCACAGTTTTTAAAAAATAAAAATACTATTTTAGGTGTTATCTATTCTTTAACTTCTTAGAAACAAGGACTGTGAGACATCATGACACTAAGGAACTTTGGACATATTCCCAGTAGGGATCAGTACCAGGAGTGGGACAGCATGCTTGGGAAAATGGAAGTTCAGTGTGAAGGAGGAAGACACCCAACAGGATGTATTTTCATCACGTGGCCACAAAGTTCAGCGGTGAGACCAGAACGAATCACAGTGTTTGGTTCTGTCGTGCATACCGTCCCTATGAGTTTGAAGCAAAATGATTGCCAGTAACACAACATGTTGAATTCATTCCTAGCTTAAAATTCTTTCGTTTCTCAATATATGTATTAGCGGTGTGTGATTCTGATGGATACGTCTATGTGTGCTATCTCACATGGATCTGCAGACCAAGATGACAGCATGATGCTTTGTAGAGTTGGGGAGACTGGGGAGAATTAGAAACACAATGACTTGTTCAATGCCCCAGAGTGTATAGAGGATAAATTTGAGTCTGGTCAGCTCTGTCTGCTCAAAGCTGCTACACTCAGGCTTTCATCTAATCACTATGGTTGTGTGTGATGTTGTCATTGTATACACTTAGCTAGATGGCATGGGGAATGTAGAACATTCAGCAGCCTAGAGGTGATTTGAATGAGGTCTTATGGGAGTTCCAGCCCAGGTCATGGGACATAGGATATGACATCACTTCCTTGGTGATGCAATATACAGAACTTGGAACCCTGGACACCAGGCAGAACAAACAGCCAGTAAAGCTCATTTGAGTGGCTGACTCTCTAACAGGAAACATGTTTTCTATTTGTTTCTTTGTATGATAACAAACTTAAAAAGTCTTCCTTTCTTAGGAGGATTACACGTTGCCTGAGCGTCCACCATCGACGATGCTGGCCTTTGACCTACAATAATCTAAAGGTAACACAGACTGGTCCAGAGCCTTAGGCAAGGACACACTGTGATCCCACCTGGGCAGCCCCACATCCCTCTTCCTGTCACAGCACAACAAAGCCCTGGTAGCTCTTGTCTTATAGGGTTCCTGGGAATTAGGACAGGGAGGAATAAGGATAGAACTGGTGAGGCAGAAAGCTGTTGCATGAGACACTGTCCATTTGGCGTCAGGGAAGCAGGGCTCACATGATCTGGGTCATGTGGGAAAGGCAAGATGATGAGGAGGTTGATGACAATGAGGCTACTGTTGCTGCATCAGGACAGACCATCACTGAAGGCACCCTGTCCCATCTCCTTGTCCCTCATCATTACTGCTTCAGGACTGAACATCTCTGAGGGCACCCTGTCCCCATCTCCTTGTCCCTCATCATTACTGCTTCAGGAC
>NW_006419707.1:1908-2933 GCF_000296735.1 Chrysochloris asiatica | reverse complement strand
GACCCTCCTACATTGTTGGTGGGATTGCAAAATGGTCCAAACACTCTGAAAAGCAATATTGTGCTTCCTCAGAAGGTTGGAAATAGAAATACCTTATGATCCAGGAATCCCTTTACTTAGTATTTACCGACAAGAAATACGAGCTGTAACATTAGTAGATATATGCACACCAATGTTTATAGCAGCACTGTTTACAATAGCAAAAAGATGGGGGCAGCCTAAATGCCCATCAATTGAAGAATGGATAAACAAACTGTGGTACATACACACAATGGAATACTAAGCTACGTTGAAGAACAACAAGGAAGCTGCAAGCCACCACATAACATGGATGATCCTTGAGGACATAATGCTGAGTGAAATTAGTCAGTCACAAAAGGAGAAATACTGCATTGAACCATTATTGTAAAAGACTAAGAAAAAAAAACCCACCCCAAAGGAAAACAAAACAAAACAAAACAAAACAAAAACTTTATATATAATTGCGGATCACCAGGATGTATGGGATGAGGGGAGAGAAGGGAAGGAGGGGAAGATGGAGCGCAGGGTAGGGAATAGACACAGGAAAACTTGGGTGCTGGTGGGGGGTGGCAATACACAAGAAGGGGAAGGAGAATAGAAGAACAAGGCAGATGTGAGAACAGTTAGTCAGATTCACATGGGCTAAGTGGGACAGAGGTCAATGATGATTTATGCACAATCTTGGAATAAGAGGGCTTTGGGATACAGGGATTGAGACATGGTTTGAAAGGGTAAAAGAGGGGAATAATGTTAGGATGCTTGGCTGTCTTTTGAATTTTGGTTACCCTTGCTTACCATTGTGAATAGACACTTGGGGGGGGGGGTGTATTGCCAGAAATGTCACATTAGAAAGGTTGTAAGCCTGTCTTCATTCTATAACTGATTGCAATACCTTAAAGAGGACTAGAAATCAGCTAGACCCAAAGTGGGGGAAGGGCTATAAAGGCAGAAAGTGACTGGCATACAAGCTTTCAAGAGGGAACCTAGTTCCAGACAGGGCAGGG
>NW_006419707.1:0-493 GCF_000296735.1 Chrysochloris asiatica | reverse complement strand
CAGAGTCAGAGGCATAGCCAAAGAGGACTAGAGTGGAGAGTGAAGCATCCAGCTGATAAGAAGAGAGGGCATATGCACAAGAACACCCACACTTGCAGATAATACCCACTTGACCTAGCTTCAATGAATAGATGATCAGAGCTCAACAAAAACAAAAACAAACAAAATAAACAACATATTAATAGCTATATTTTATCATTGTTTCAAGGATCCTCAGTTATATTTTCCATTGTATTTATGTTAGACTCAGTGCCATCATTTGTAAAAATGATGGTAGAGGTAATAGCTGTATATAGAGAAAATGAGATATGTTATCCACCTACTACTCACTTACTTACTATCTTATTACCCAGTATCCTGCATTTACAATAGAAAAATTATTTACTTAAATAACTTGCAGCACAGCCACTTCTCTGTCAGTTTGTCATACTATGGGGGCTTGTATGTTGCTGTGATGCTAGAAGCTATGCCAGTGGTATTTTAAAGAACAGCA
>NW_006419706.1:2128-3368 GCF_000296735.1 Chrysochloris asiatica | reverse complement strand
ACTTTGTCAGAGATTAATATGGTGACCCCTGCTTGTGTAGTGTTACAGTTGGCTTGGTAAATTTTCTTCCATCCTTTAACTTTTAGTCTGCTTTTGTCCTTGTATGTAAGGTGTGTCTCTTGCAGGCAGCATATTGATGGATCTTGTTTTCTTATCCATTCTTTCACTCTCTGTCTCTTCACTGGTGCATTCAATCCATTGACATTCAGTGAAAATATCGATAAGTATGAATTGATTGCTGTCATTATGTTACTTTTTTGGCGGTGCTGATCGTTGTTTGGTTCAGCTTTCTTTCTTGTGTTGGCTTTATGTCTACCTAGTTGTTTTTGGTTGGTTTCCTCCTAGTTTCTCTGTTTGCTTGATATCCTTGGGAATTCGTTTTTATGATATGTTGTGGAGTGTTAGCTTTCTTTGGGGTTACCTTGTAGTCTACTAACTTTTCTGTGCATTTAGGATACTCCATTGTAACCTGTGATTTACCTGGCATTCTCACCACCTGGGCTTCCATTGCTGCGTTTGTCCCTTCTTTGACATTATTATATTTTTGGCCTTCAGTTGATCTCCCCATTCTTTTGATTTTGTCGTTGTAGTCTCGTTCTGTTCTGGACTCCACTATCTGTTGGTTGTGTTCCAGGTAGTGTTGCCATACTTGTCAATCTCTGTTTGTTGTCTGTTCTTGTTGGTTCTCTGTCCACAGAACTCCCTTTAGGATGTTTTGAAGAGCTGGGTTGGTTTTGATAAAATCTCTCAAATTCTGTGTATCCTGGAATGTTTTGATCAAACCATCATATTGATTGATAGTTTTGCTGGATAGACGATTCTTGGTTGACAGTTTTTTTTCTTGCATAGCTTTGTATATGTCTCCCCATTGCCTTCTTGCCTGCATGGTTTTATTCTGAATAGTCAGAGCTTAATCTTATTTGCTTGCCTTTATAGGTTATATTTCTCTTATCTCTGGCTTCTTTCAATATTCTTTCCTTGTCTTTGATTTTTGAGAGCTTGATTATTATATGTCTTGGAGTACGTTGGGCTTCTTGAATGTTTATCTTTTCGTCTTTCAAGATGTTAGGGAAATTTTCTTCCAGAAGCTCTTCAACAATCTCTTCTGTGGATTTCTTTGTGTCTTCTTGTTCTGGAATGCCAATAATTCTTACATTATTCCTGGAGTACGTTGGGCTTCTTCAATGTTTATCTTTTCGTCTTTCAAGATGTTAGGGAAATTTTCTTCCAGAAGCTCTTC
>NW_006419706.1:0-567 GCF_000296735.1 Chrysochloris asiatica | reverse complement strand
CAGACTTTCACAATGTAATACACTTACCAAAAGGTTAGCATTTGATTCTACCAACAGTTTAGGGGGAGAAAAGACCTGGTGATCAACTCCTGTATATATTATAGTCTAGACCAGTCCTGTGATTTTTCTAATCTGTTGTGTTTCTTTCCCAATCATGATCATTTCCCTCTTTCTGTGGTACTACCTGCACCAAGAAATCGTGGTGTGGTACTGTGGGATAAGCACAGGACTGCAAGATCAGTTTGACCTGCAAGGTTGGTGGTTCAAACTCACCAGCCACTCCTTAGAAATGACACTTAAAAACAACACAGCCTGTACCAATTACAAATTGATCTGCCCCCAATCATGATTCTGTGACAATTTCCATTTTTAAAATTTTTATTAAATCATCGACAATTAGTCCCATGATCATGAATCTTTTGGACACCATTATGGTCACATACTGATGGTCTCCCTCATTCAGATGATTTGTCTTCATCTTACTTTTTTTGTATGTAAGGCTTAATAAAGGGATCTCTCTCTTTCTGTATATATTTGTTGTTGTTGTTGTCAGGTGCCATCAAGTCG
>NW_006419705.1:2051-3195 GCF_000296735.1 Chrysochloris asiatica | reverse complement strand
AGTTTGTCACTCCTTCTTCCTAGTTTGTCTTTGTCTAGAAGCTCATCTGAAACCTGTTGAGCAAGGGCGATCCTCCTGGTGTTCAAAGTACCTGTTCATAGCTTCTAGAATCACAGCAACTCACAAGCCACCACAATATGACAAACTGATAGAAGAGTGGTGGACACATATTGTGGTACACTGTAAATCATAGCTTCTATGGAGTCTTGAGTTGGTGCTATAGGATAAGCATTGGCCCACAAAGTTGGTTTGAATAATATGGTCAGTTGGTCAAACTCACCAGCCACTCCTCAAAATCTATACAGGATCTCTTTGAGTAGGAATTATCATTAGGTCAATTGGCTCTTGATCATATGCTACCTCTTTAAATAGTTGAACATCAGCCATTTCTTTTTGGTACAGTGACATTCTATCTTCGTTTGAAACTTTTTGTATTATTCAGTATTCTGCCTATAGAAGAATCCTTCAATATTGCAACTTGAGGCTTGGATTTTTTTTTTTCTTCAGTTCTTTCAGTTTGACAAATGCTGAACATGTTCTTCTTTCCTTTTGGTTTTCTAACTCCAGTTCTTTGTACACTTGATTTTAATAGTTGAGTTATCTCAAGCTACCCTTTGGAATATTCTGTTTAGTTCTTTTATGTTCTTCCATTGTTATAGCAGGTCTACAATAGAGGGTAAGTTTCAGAGTCTCTTCTGACCCCCCTTTTGGTCTTTTTCTTCTTTCTTGTCTTCTTACTGATTTGCTTTCTTCCTGTATGATGTTCTTGATGTCATCCCACAACTCGTCTGGTACTCAATAATTAGTATCTAACACATTAAATCTCTTCTTGAGATGATTTCTAAATTCAGTTGGAATATATTTAAGATCATACTTTGGCTCTTGTGGACTTGTTTTTGTTTTTTACAGGTTCATTCTGCAATTAAATATGAGCAATGTATGATGTATTCTACAGTATGCTTCTGATGATGATATGGAAACTTTTCACCATCTCTTCACTCAGATGTAGTCAGTTTGATTTTTGCATATTTCATCTGGTGAGGTCTATGTGTATAGTCATCTTTTGTGTTGTTTAGAAAGGGTATTTGCAATGAAGAAGTTATTGATCTTATAAAATTCTATCATGTGATCTCCATCATAATTT
>NW_006419705.1:0-561 GCF_000296735.1 Chrysochloris asiatica | reverse complement strand
AGGCAGCTCATATGGAGAGCTGCACTTCCAGTAAAGCGATATCTCAAGCCGACAAAGCTGCAGGAGACAGAAAACAAAAAAGAAAAAGGGAAGAGAAGGAGGGTTCTCTGCTCTAGCGTGAAATCTCAACGTATGTAGTTGTCAGGACAAGCAGTTTAACCAGAGCACAGAGAGCAGGAGAAATACTGTGATACTCTGACGTCATCAGACACAGACTCCACCCACCTGCCCGAGCGGGTTCCACCCTGCCCAATTGAGCGGCACTCCCTCACCACACTCCCCCCTTGAACCTAGTGCCCTGGCCAGCCCTGCCACCACTGCACTCCAGGTGCTGGCCCCACCACACACTCCACGCCCTGGCCCCACCCCCTGAAGAACTGCACGCCAGCCCCCCGATGCATCACACGCGCCAGCCCCACCCCCCGATGCCCAGTGCGTGCTCGCCCGCCACGGCCTCCACATAAACAAGACCTCACACCTAATACATAATACAGACAACAAGAGATGCCTATCTACTGAGCATATCAATAATAATTACAACAAAATAAGAATAATCATGTC
>NW_006419704.1:2571-3527 GCF_000296735.1 Chrysochloris asiatica | reverse complement strand
CTTATTTGATTGTTCCTGTAGTGCTTTCCTGACTTCTTCCTTATTTTTGTCAACTCCATTGTACAGTGTTTTGATACATTTTATAATCACTTTTCCGAATACTTTCTCAGGCATTTTCAAAGCCTGCCCATCTTCCAGGATGGAGTGTAGGTCTACTTCCAATTCATTTGCCTCAATGACTGTATCTCGTTTTTGGACATGTACAGATATGGTCATTTGTTTCTGTTTTTTGGGCATATTCAGGGGTTATCTGTGGCCTTATACTTAAATGGGTATGTATTTGGTATTTTTTATGCTTTCTGATTGTCTCCAGGTAGATGTGATCAGGAAATGGATTTCTCTTTTCACTCTTCTTCTTGAGAAGTTTCAAGATGCCAATGTTGGTCATTTTGATGTAACTTAGGATTTAATTTTTAGCCTATTTCCTTTTTTGTCTACTTGTCCTGCTCCACAATCCCCATTCAGGCCTTTTTTCTAGTTATAAATAGTTCAGGGCTGGCGGTGGACATTTGGTTTTAGTTGGAAACTGTCTCATTAAATTTCAAGGAGATCTCTTCACATGTGTAGTAGAACCCTCTGAGGGTCAGGTTTTGGTGTCCACTAGCTCAGGCACCCCTATAGTCACTAGAATGAAGGTACGCAGACAGAAAGGGACCAATGAACAGACACCAAAAGAAAAAAATGTCCACACCTTTATCTCCGCAGCTCTGCCAGGTATCTGTGGCCGCTGCGATCCTTCACCCACTTGGTCTCACCCAAGATGGCAGCTTCTGGAGCAGCTGAGCATCCTGAACTAGACAGCAATGGATTTCTTGCTTCTGCTACAAATCCCCCCAGCTGTAATACTTCCAACCTTGTAAATATCCCTTTATATGTGGTTCAGCGTTCTGGGACCATAGCCTGAGCCTGCTTGTTCGGGTGTTCTGTGTTGTTGCTGGCAGAGCTCCTTAGTGCAC
>NW_006419704.1:0-416 GCF_000296735.1 Chrysochloris asiatica | reverse complement strand
TGGAATGCAAAAGTAGGGATCAAAGAGGAAGGACCAGTAGTTAGAAAATTTGGGCTTGGTGATAGAAATGATGCTGGAGAACGAATGATAGATTTCTGCAAGAAAAATGATTTGTTTATTTCATATACCTTCTTTAGACAGCATAAGAGATGACTATGCACATGGACCTTACCAGATGGAACACATAGAAATCAAATTGACTACATCTGCGGAAAGAGACAATGGAAAAACTCCATATCATCAGTGAAGACAAGGCCAGGGGCAGACTGTGGAACACACCATCAATTACTGATAAGCAAATTCAAACTGAAGCTGAAGAAAATGAAAACAAGTCCACGAGAACCAAACTATGACCTTGAATGTATCCCACCTGAATTTAGAGATCATCTGAAGAACAGATTTGATGCATTAAACAC
>NW_006419703.1:1746-2975 GCF_000296735.1 Chrysochloris asiatica | reverse complement strand
TCTGCTGTGCATGGGGTCGCTATGAGTCGGTTTCGACTCGATGGCACCTGACAACAACAACAACATCAAGATTTGTATTCCAATAAATTTTAAAATCTAGAAGAAATTGATACATTTTTAGAAAAACACAACCCACCTAAACTAATAGAGTCCAGGTGTAGCGCTGTGGCTAATGCACTGAACTGCAAGGTTGCTAGAACTGCAACATCGGTAGTTCAAGCTCACCAGCCATTCCTTGGAAACTCTATGCAGGGTTGCTATGGGTCAGAACTGACTCAGAGACACTTAACAACAACAACAACCCTAAACTAACACAGAGTGAAGCAGAAAACTTGACCAGAGCTATAACAAAAGAAGAAATTGATCAAGTCATTAAAAAAATTCCCAACAACAAAAAAAGTCCAGATCCAGATGGCTTTTCTGGTGAATTTTACCAAGCATTCAGGGAAGAGCTGGTACCAATTTTACTCAACTATTCCAGAGCATAGAGAAGGATGGAAAACTCTTGAATACATTTTATGAACAAGCATAATCCTCATACTCAAGCAAGGCAAATACATCACTAAAAAAACAAAACTATAGACCAATATACTTTATGAACATGTTCTTGTTAGTTGTTAGGTGCCGTCAAGTCAGTACAGATGTGTAGCAACCTTATGCACAACAGAATGAAACACTACCCAATCCTGCACCAACCTCACAAGCATGGCTACACTTGAGCTTATTGCTGTTGGCTCTGCGCCCGTCCATCTCATTGGGGCTCCTCCACAAGAAACAAGAGCCAGGACACCAGTAGATATATACATACCCATGATGTTCATCACAGCACTATTCACAATAGCAAAAAAGATGGAGGCAGCCTAAATGTCCATCAATGGAAGAGTGGATACACCAACTTTGGTACATGCTCACAATGGAAAACTATGCAAGGTTGAAGAATAATGATGAATCTGTGAAACACCTCATAACATGGAAGAATCTAGAGGACGTTTTGCTGAGTGAACTAAGTCAACCATGAAAGGACAAATATTATATGAGGTCACTATTGTAAAAACCTTTCATACTAAAAGAAATATTCTTTGATCTTTACCATGAGTGGTAGGGAATAGAGGGTAATTCACTGACTAGAGTGTGGAATGTTAAGTGCTGCCAAGTTGATTCTGACTCATAGTGACCCTGAGTTTCCAAGGAGCAGTTGGTGAATTTGAACCACCATTGTTGCAGTTCCA
>NW_006419703.1:0-536 GCF_000296735.1 Chrysochloris asiatica | reverse complement strand
TAGGTCAAGTTCATCAGATTGTATCAGCTCAATCTTCCCCCTCCCCCCTCTTCTTTCTTCTCCTGGTTGAGCTCTGGTCATCCAGTCATCCAGTCCAGGTCACGTGGGTACCATCTGCCAGTGTGGGTGTTCTTGTGCACATGCCCTCTCTTCCCACCAGCCGGCAGCTCCATTCTCCACTTGAGTCCTCCACAGCCACGCCACTGACTCTGGGCCCAGGAGTCCTCAGGTCTCCTCACACTGTTTGCCAACCAGGTCCCCAGCTGGGTCCACAGAAGCCCACTGAATATTGTAAGGCTTAGCTCGCTGCTTCGTTGCTGCCTTTATCCCACTTCTCCCCATCGGTGATGCGTGTAGTCACCAATCAGAGCATGCATTTCCACCGAGTCTCAGTCTTGGAAGGGGGCCTGCGTTGAGAGGACCCGACCACTTGACCCGATGTCTCCTAGGGAAGCCACCCATTTGTTCCTGTAGTAACTGTCCATCTGCCTCCATTGTTTCATATTTTTCCTGTAGGTCTTTCATTCAAGAAGTAT
>NW_006419702.1:2040-3152 GCF_000296735.1 Chrysochloris asiatica | reverse complement strand
TATTCTGGAATAATTTGAGTAGAATTGTTGACAGCTCTTCCCTGAATATCTGGTAGAACTCACCAGTGAAGCCATTTGGATCTGGATTTCTTTTGGTTGGGAATTTTTGATGACCTGATCAATTTCTTCTATTGTTATGGGTCTGTTCAACTCCTCTACTTCACTCTTTGTGAGTTTAGGTAGGTCATGTTCTTCTAAAAATGTGTCCATCTCTTCTAAGTTTTCAAATTTGTTGGAGTACAACTCTTCATAGTCTTCTGTTATTATCCTTTTGATTTCCTTTTGTTGTGTTGTGACATCGCCCATGTGGTTTCTAATGTGTGTTATTTGTGTCTTTTCCCTCTTTTATTTTGTTAGTTTTTCCAATGGTTTGTCAATTTTATTAATCCTTTCAAAGAACCATCTTCTTGTCCTGTTGATTCTTTCTATAGTTTTGTTTGTTTGTTTGTTTGTTTGTTTGTTTTCTATCTCATTTGTTTCTGTTCTGATCTTTATTATTTATTTTCTTTTGGTGACTGTAGGTTTCCTCTGTTGGTCTGTTTTTAGTTGCTGGAGATACACTATAAAAGCAGAGACAGAAACCATCCATCAAAAACAAAAATAAAATTGTGATTGACTATCCACTTGCCTTTGATGTGCAGACAGGGATAAAGGGTCCCACCCTGATCAACTTTGGGGCTAGGTCCCAGAGTCAGATGTCATAAGAAGCAGGCTGTGAGTTTCCTTTCTTTGCCATTGGAAAACTGTGGGTGCAATACCAGACCCTTTTATGAATGTGCTCCCGGCCACCTGAAGGCATCTGCGCTGGGTAGTGAGGGCGCGATTGGAGTTAAGAGGAAAGATACATGAAAAATGAATGGTCATACCTTCCTTCCATATGTGCAGCTCCATGGCTTCTAAGGCTGAGTCAATGCCTCTGCTTGGCTGTCTTATTTATCTTTTTAATCTTTTAAATATATTTCCTTTCATTTAAATTTAATTTGCTATTCATTTGTAGTGAGTTCAAATGGAAGCTTAAATAATTTATTTTTAGATTTTTCTTTTTCTCTAATATGTAAGTTTTAAGTACAAATTTATTTCTAAGCATTACTTTGGATTTTTTTTTTTTTTTT
>NW_006419702.1:0-623 GCF_000296735.1 Chrysochloris asiatica | reverse complement strand
CGACAGTACACAACAACAATGCCGTAATTACTCAAAATAAAAATCTTTGATCCAGTATGACTTATGCTTGTAGATGATCTATGTGTTCTTGGAAATTTTTGAATTCAATCATAAATTAAAGAATTACGTCAGCTTTATCAGATTCAGATCTTTTTTAATGGTTGAAATCTTTTATATCCTTACTCTTTGATAAACTAATGAATATTATGTGCTAAAGTCTTCCACCATATTTTAAAAATTTGTCTCTTTCTCTTCAGTTCTGTCAGTTGTGCTTTATAAACTTTGAAGTTCTGTCATCAAGTATATTAAAATCAAATGTATGGTATCTTAAACATTACTTTTTATCTCTAATGGTTATGAAATGCTCCACTTTATCTTTCTGTTTCTTCTGGCCTTAAAGTCAACATGTATTTAGATTCATAGAGGCTCTGTAGCTCTGCAACAGCCAGGATGATGTCTGATTGACATCAATGATGTCAACATACTCAATCATTATAACGGAGTCGGATACATTCATTTAGTATATATTTGAAGACAGAAGGAGCATATGAAGGAAAGGACACTGCAGGTGCCTTCCAGTCCAGCTCTGTGGTACATTGATATGTAGCTGTTACAGTGATTCT
>NW_006419701.1:2147-3220 GCF_000296735.1 Chrysochloris asiatica | reverse complement strand
AGTCAATAAAGCACAAGTAAACATCTTTCTGGCATTCTCTGCTTTCAGCCAAGATCCATCTGACATCAGCAATGATATCCCTCATTCCACGGCCTCTTCTAAACCCAGCTAGAACCTCTGTCAATCCATACAATCGAGAGCTTTTGCATAGTCAATAATTATGATTTGATTGTGAGTAATTGTTAGCAGGATTCATTGTGATTGCCACAAACGTAACAGTAGAAGATGCATAATTAAAGGAGGGGGAGGAGTAGTTAATCTTTCATTTCAAGAACAGATGATCCCAGGACCATCAAGAAGAAAGAGCATGAGTGGAGTGTGTTACCCTAGAAAAGTGGCAACAGCAGAGATGGTGGCAGAGGCAATGGCATGAAGAGATAGAGCAGCTTCAGGCTCTAGGCCTGTGGACTAAGTAAGGCTGTGTGCCTGCAGGCAGGAGGCTGGCTGGCAGAACATACCCTTAGGATATTTAAATGAATATATATATATTTTTTGTTTTCTATGTGTACATCAAATAGCTTTGCTTGGTTCATTTGTGAAATCTAAGATGTAAAAGGAAAGCCATAGGGAGGAAGCAGAATAAGTGTTTTTGCAGGGAGGTATTTGTAATCACTGAGATGAAACAAAGAGTATTAATTTGTTGAGTGCAAAACTGATGATTTTTGTCTGTTAACCTTCACTCAATTCACAATAAAAAGTTCATGTTGATGGTGGTGGTGGTAGGTGCCATTGAGCTGGCACCGATTCAAAGTGACCCTATACATACAGAATGAAATACTGCCCAGTCCTGTGCCAAACACACAATAGTTGCTACATTTGAGCCCATTGCTGCTGCCACTGTGCCAATCCATCGCGTTGGGGGGTCTTCCTCTTTCTCTTTGACTCTCCACTTTACTAAACATTGTATCCTTCTCCAGGGATTGGTCCCTCCTGAAAATATGTCCGGGTATGAGAAATATGGAAGAGCAAAGATGTCAGCTTGAGGACTACGGTGCACCTGATCCACGCCATGGTATTTTCAGTAACCTCACATGCATGCAAAAGCTGGACAGTGAATAAGGAAGACCATAGGA
>NW_006419701.1:0-547 GCF_000296735.1 Chrysochloris asiatica | reverse complement strand
TATTGCAAATGGCGCCCGAACAGGCACCGGACCAGAGAATATTCTCGACAAAAGAGAAACAAAATGGTAAGTCACGGACATTGGGAATACTGGAAGATGAGTAAAAAGAATTCAGTGGGATACCGAACGCAGGGCATAAAGCCTAGATTAGGCACAGCAGGGTCATAGGTCAGGGGGACAGTAAATATAATTCCTAAATACTGTAGAACGATACTGTCCCTTGTTCCCCGATGAGGGCAACTTACATTTGCAAACATGGAATAGAATAAATGAAATTTTAAAAAGGCATCATAGGCAAGGAGGAAATATTCCGACTGAGATTTGAAACTCCTGGTCTTTAGATAAATTGATTTTGGAGCCATTGCAAAGTGCAGAGCAAAATCCAACCCCTAGTAAGCCTTTGTCTCGAGGGACTTCGCAAGCATTATCTATCTCCTATTGGAAACCCTGTACAGGGTCGCTATGGGTCGGAACCGACTCGATGGCACTTAACAACAACAACAATAGTAAAGCGTAAGGAGCTCTGGTAGCGTAGTGGTTACGAATC
>NW_006419700.1:2375-3553 GCF_000296735.1 Chrysochloris asiatica | reverse complement strand
CAGGATCGAACATTGTTTCGTTCTGCTGTGCATGGGGTCGCTATGAGTCGGTTCCGACTCGATGGCACCTGACAACAACAACAACAATCGTAAGGTGACTACAATAAAATCTCAAATAAGAAAAGAGTATTTTCTACTTACTCTTAATATAAAACTTTTTTTTTTGGAAATTTGATCAATGCAATATAATTATGCCAGATGTGAGGCTGAGATATGAAAAAGAAAACAAAATTATAATTATATACTGATAGGATTATATAATGAAGTCCTGGTGTGGTACTGTTGGTTAATGCGCTAGACTGCAAGGTCGGTTTGAACCACAAGACTGGCAGTTCAGCCTAACCAACTGCTCCTCAGAAACCCTATACAAGATCACTGTGAGTTGGAACTGACTTGAAAGCACTTAACCACAACAAGATTATATACATAGAAAATCTAAAAGAATATCTTTAAATGTATCTGAATTAATAAGGGGTCCTGGTGTGGTGCTAAACCGACAAGGTCGGTTTGTACCGCAGGGTCGGCAGTTTAAGCTCACTAGTTGCTCCTTTCAAACTCTATACAGGGTCACTATGAGTAGGAGCTGACTCTCTGGCACTTAACAACAACAACAAGAAGAAATTTGGTTAAGTAGTTAAATGCAAATGAGAAATTTTTAAAGGTTGATTTATACCAATTAGTATTTGTAAGATGTTAAAAGGGACTGGTACTGTAGGATAAGCAATGGACCACTAGAGTTCAGTTTGAACTGCAACATCAGCAGTTCAAACTAGCAAGCCACACCTCAGAAACCTTATCCTGGGTCGCTATGAGTCATAACTGACTCCACAGCACTTAACAACAATAGCTAACTACAAGGTTGGCAGTTCAAACTCATGAACCTTTCCTCAGAAATCCTATGCAGGGTTACTTAACAACAAAAATAATTTCCCTCAACGTAAAGAAACAAAAATCTTCACAACTGGACCAGTAAATAAGGTCATAATAAATGGAGAATCAACTGAATTTGTCAATGATTTCATTTTACTTGGATCCACAATCTACACTCATGGAAGCAGTAGTCAAGAAATCAAACAATATATTGCATTCGGCAGGTCTACAGCAAACCTCTTTGAAGTGTTATAGAGCAAAGATGTCACTTTGAGGACTAAGGTGTGCCTGACCCAAGCCATGGTATT
>NW_006419700.1:1119-1665 GCF_000296735.1 Chrysochloris asiatica | reverse complement strand
CTTACACTGCTGTTTATATCCCCAAAATGACATGTAGGTTTTGCTTTATTTGGGGCTTCAGTTGATATAGCTAATGGAATAGATTGTTATTATGAAAGTCTGAATTCACTTTAAAATGTTTCTCTACTGAAGAATAGGTCTTCTATGTGTCAGAACAAGAGGCCAAACTCCTTTGAAATGAAAAGATGGCAGGATGAGGTTTCCAAATACTGGTGTTGCTGTTTCTAGATGCCACTGAGTCAGCTCTGACTCATAACGATCCCATGTACAATGAATGAAACTCTGCCTGGTCCTGTGCCATCTTCACAATCATTGCTATTTTTGAGGCCAGTATTGCAGCCAGCCACTGCATCCATCCATCATTTTAAGGATCTTCCTCTTTTTCTCTAACCCTTTACTCTACTAAGTATGGTCCCTCTTGATGACCAAAGTACATGAGATGAAAATTTGTCATCCTTGCTTCTTAGAGGAGTATTCTGGTAGTACGTTCCAACATAATTTGTCTATTCTTATGGTGGTGGTGGCTGTGTGCCATGGAGTCGGTTC
>NW_006419700.1:0-1019 GCF_000296735.1 Chrysochloris asiatica | reverse complement strand
CGGTTCTCAGCCTGATTCATAACCACTATGCTACCAGAGTAATCCATGGTATATTCAACATTCTTCATAATTCAAATATATAAATTCTTCAACATTGTTTATTCATTGTCCAGTTTTCAAATGCATATGAGGCGACTGAAAATACCATGGCTTGAATCAGGTGCATCTTAGTCCTCAAAGTGGCATCTTTTGTTTTTAACACTTAAAGGAAGTTTTTTTGCAGCAGATTTGCTCAATGTAATAATGTTATTTGATTTCCTGATTGCTGCTTCCATGGGCATTGATTATGGATCCATGTTTTTCATTTATCATGATATTGCTTATTGGTCCGATTGTGAGGGTTTGTTTGTTTGTTTTTTCTCTAGATTACGATGCAATCCATATTGAAAACTGTAGTCTTTGGTCTTCATCAGTAAGTCTTTTATGTCTTTTTCACTTTCTGCAAGCAAGTTTTGTCATCTGCACATCACAGATTGTGAATGAGTCTTCCTCCAGTCCTCATGCCATATTTTTCTTCATATACCCCAGCTTCACAGATTATTTACTCAGCATATAGACCGAATAAATGTGATGAAAGGGTTCACCATGACACACACCTTTCTTGATTTTAAATCAGACAGAATTCCATTGTTCTGTTGGAACAACTATCTCTTGGTTTATATGCATATAGGTTCTGGTTGAGCACAATTCAGTGTTCTAGATTCCCATTCCAAATACGAATTGAAGAAGACAATAATAGTAGACTTAACTTTCTGTCTATTGTTGCTGATAACCAGAGTACTTATGGTTATAGGAAGTATCTGAATGGAGATGGAGAAGAGATACTGTGAAATTGTGCAGCAGGAAGAAAGTCTTCACAAAACACACATGCATATATACACACATACATACATATATATATATATATATATATATATATATATAATTTTGTACCATGCACACCTCTGAGCTGAACTCAAGATGTGACTTTATAGCTTCTTCCATGATAATGGTTGCTGTTATTAGGTGCCACCGAGTCA
>NW_006419699.1:0-1433 GCF_000296735.1 Chrysochloris asiatica | reverse complement strand
GGAAACCCTGTACAGTGTCGTTAGGAGTCAACATAGACTCAATGAAATGTAACGATTACATGTGCATTATTTGCGCGCGCGCGCACACACACACACACACACACAAACAGTAGATGCTTATTGCTGCTGCTGGTTCTAGTACTTTTGCCCAGGAGTACCAAGTAATCAAAAGAGGTGCATTTCACATATCCAATAAGAGGGAAACAATTCAAAGGGCCTGAATAAAAGGTTTCCTATGATGAGACCACTGAAAATCAAACCTAGTATCTTTCCACCTCACTACCATCCTCCTTTCCATACTATTCTAAGCAAATTTCGATGCCTGAAAGTCTATAATTCAATTTAAGTGTAAGAACAATGCACCCCCTGAAGAGCTCATTCATTAGCTCCTTGTTAAATGTTGGTATAAATAAAATATATAAGGGGGTCTTCAAAAAGTTCATAAAAATGGGATGGGGAAGAAAAAAAAAAAAAGGGATAAAAAATTTTTGAAATATCATTTTGTTATCTGTAATACCTGTAAGGCCAACTTTCTTTCTACACATGAAACATCTATTCTTCTTTGGTTTGGGTAACTCAGGAGCTTTTTCTTCACTTTGAGAAGTACTGGGCTGAGAAACTGATGGACTGGGCTGAGTGACAACTGGTTCTGACACCTCTGTTTTCGGGGTAGTTATTTTGTCCTCTCTTGAAATGCTCATTTCTGTCATTTGCTGAGTTACAGGCAAGGCAGCAACAGGCACATTTCTACTTGAGTTCAAGCAAACAATTTTTAAAGGTGTTAAAGAGTAATCTTTGATACACTAAATATGCTACCAGTTTAATTTGTTATATTCTAACAAGGTTAAATATAGCTAGGTAAACTAAAATTTATAAAAGGAATATCAGATGCCTGTTACAAATAGTTGACAATAAAGAAAACAATTTACTAAATGTTTGATCAACTCAAGGTTGCATATTTATGTTAGCATTCCTATGATAACCAACTAGGAATTGCAGCTGTCTCTCTCAACTGTTTAGAGGCAAAAGGGGCAGTCTTATGTCAAGGAGACTCAAAACTTTTTGGATTAGATAAATCATCAGAGGCAAACTAAGAAGGGGAAGCTTGCCCTCAAATGTGGAAAATGGAAGTAAAAGACAATGGAATTTTTCTATCAACTTTTGAATGCCCTTGTATATAGCCTGCAGCTTCACCATAATACTTAAACATAAAGAAAAAGCACAGGATTCTCAATACTGTACCATTATGTGGTGTGTTTTAATATATATGTGTTTGTTAAGTATGTATATATATATTTGTAGTCAATGATCTAGAAGATCATACATTATAGGAAACTGAAAGCTCTGTGTAATGCACGCAGAGTCAAGGATGTTATAATTAATATTTTTATAATGGTGAAGACCTGGTGTGGCACTGTGAACTAATGCGCCAG
>NW_006419698.1:2185-2694 GCF_000296735.1 Chrysochloris asiatica | reverse complement strand
TGGTGAGCTTGAACCACCAACCTTGCAGTTCAAACGGCTTTGCAGTCTGATGCATTAGGCTACAGCGCCACACCAAGATGTTGTTGTTGTCAAGTGCCTTCGAGTCGATTCTGACCCATAGCGACCCTGTATAGGGTTTCTGAGGAGCAGCTGGTGAGCTTGAACTGCTGACCTTGCAGGTCAAACGGCTTTGCAGTCTGGTGCATTAACCCACAGCGCCACACTAGGATGGGTAAATTAGACATTGGCTACTTAAAATGGGGAGGGGGAGGGTAATAAAGGCACATAGTGGCTGGCTTACAAGTTCTCAAGAGGGAGTTTAGTTTCAGAGTGTGTGGGGAAAGGTAGAATACCACACAGAACATGGGAACAGTGAATGTTTTAAAATTAAGAAAGGTGTGCGACAAGGTTGTATTCTTTCACCATACTTATTCAACCTCTATGCTGAGCAAATAATACGAGAAGCTGGGTTCTGTGAAGAAAAACGTGGCATCAGGATTGGAGGAAGA
>NW_006419698.1:0-1275 GCF_000296735.1 Chrysochloris asiatica | reverse complement strand
GACAAATATTATATTTGACCAATTTTTAAAAAGTTAAGAAAAGGTTTTAATAATAAAAGCTACAATTTATGATAATTACCGAGCAGAGGGTATGTAGGAGGGAAGGAAAATTTTTCACTGGCTACATGACAATGAAGACATGGACTGAGTTTGGCCATGTTCCATCGACACCCACTGACCTTGGTATGAGAGAGAGAGAAGAGAAAGGGCTTAATGGTCTGAAGTTTAGGGAGCTGTGTGAACTCCTGAGCCTATAAGCACTGACCTAGTCACTAGGGGATAGAGCTGCGAGTGAAGTGCTCAACAGGCCTGAAGTGCAGGGAAGCATGTGTGAATTCCCAAACTTTGCACATGGTACCCATTTGACCTAGATTGGATGGCTAGCTGACCAGAACTTGACCTGATAAAGATAAAGATGCTTGGTACTGTGAACAAATGTAAATCACTTCAATTTGATGAAGTGGACATTTGCTTATGGATGCTGGTGCTAAAGATTCTGGCGGAAATGGAAGGATTCTTCATATCTAAGAACAAATTTGTTTCCTCAGTGCACTGGTTTGATAGGTACAGGCAATCTAGACATGGCTATCAAATATGGGGGCCTATAAAGACACAAAGTGGCTGGCACAAGCTTTCATGAATGTGCTTAGTTTCAGACCAATGAGGGTAAGGTAGAATCCCCAGTGACTAGTTTTCCTCTATTCCAGATGGATCTGTGAAAGTGGATGGGGGATGATGGTGATAGGATTTTATGATCCAATTATGAGTAATTGTTATCATGATTAATTGCAATGATTACAACTGTGATTCTATAATCACAGATGTATAACTAAAAGGGGGAGTAGTTTATCGTTCATTGTAGGAATAGATGATACTGGGACCATCAAGAAGGAAGCGCTTGAGTGGAGTGTGAGATCCTTCCTAGAAAGGCAGTGCCAGTAGAGATGGTAGCAGAGGCAATAGCATGGAGAGATAGAGCTGCAGACTCTAGGCCCATGAACTGAGAAAGGCTGTGTGTCTTCAGGCAGGAGGTTTGCTTGCAAAATGTGCCCTTAGGACATTTAAATGAATATATATTTTTTGTTTTGTATGTGTATAGCAAATATTTTTGCTTTGCTGAGTTGTAAAAAATAAGATGTGAGAGGGAAGGCACATGGAGGAAGCAGGATAATTGTTGCAGGGAGAGGGTGAAACAAAATGTATGATTGGTTGAAAGTAAAGCTGATGATCTTGTTTGTTAACTTCCACTCAATTCACAATAAAAAGTTTTTTTTT
>NW_006419697.1:3034-3670 GCF_000296735.1 Chrysochloris asiatica | reverse complement strand
CAATTGTCCCTTTAATCATGAGATAATGTCCATCTTTATCTATTATGCTGGCTTTTGCCTTAAAGTTAATTTTGTCTGAGATTAGCACTGCCACTGCTGTTCGCTTTTTGTTGCAGTTAGCTTGGTATATTTTTTCCCATCCTTTCACTTTTAATCTGTCTCTGTGTGTGAGATGTGTCTCTTGCAGACAGCATATTGAGGGATCTTGCTTTCTTATCCATTCTGCCACCCTCCGACACTTGATAGGTGCATTCAATCCATTTACGTTCAATGTAATTATCAATAGGTATTGATTATTTGTTGACATTATATTCGTTTTTGTGTGGTGTTGTTGCTTCTTTGTTCTGCTTGTCTTTCTCAGTTGGATTCATGATTTGTGTGCTCTTTCTTGTGCATTTCCTTAAATTTTAATGTTTTCATCCTCCTCTTGGTTTCTCATTCTCTTGGGATGCTGTGAAGTGTTAATTTTCTTCGAGATTGTTTTATGGGCCATTGAATTCTCTGTCCTTTTAGTGCAGTCTATTTTATACTGTGATAGACTTGATCTTCTCTCAATCTGAGACTCTTTTCCTAGGCATTTACCTTCCTTTACCCTGTATTTGTTTTGGTCATAGACTGACCTCCCATAGTCTCTGA
>NW_006419697.1:0-669 GCF_000296735.1 Chrysochloris asiatica | reverse complement strand
CAAGGCGTCTCCCCTTGTGCTGGCTAGTGCCGGCTTGTGCCTTGCTGGCAGGGTTTGATTGAGCCTTGGAGGTTAGGCAGTGGGCTAGCCTGTGTAGCTGGGTCAGGGAAGCACCAGATGTCCCTCCCCTAATGCTCTTTTATAGAGTTTCCGAGGAGCGGTTGGTTGGCGTGGACCCCATGACCCTGTAATTCAGGTGACCTTGTAGTGGCACCCCAGCCCTCAGGGCCACGTCGGGGCTCTGGTGAACCTTCTAAGATAAAAAATAATAATAAAAATAAAGGGGAGACCTAAATGGGGTTCCCTAGTGGGTGCTTGCAGCAGGAGGTGGGCTGCCTGCCCCCGCACTCTGCGGTTCAGTTGATCGTGAGGTGAGCTGTTTGCCGGCGCACGGCCAGCAGGGCTGAGGGACACTGCTTGGTTCAGCGGGAGGCGGGTGGCTCGCTTTCGTGCATCTGGCAGGCCCGCGGTACGCGGCTCGGGCAGGAGGGGAGCTGCTCGCCTGTGTGCGTTCGAGCCCGGCAGGCCCCGGGAACACAAGGGTCAACTGGGCAGGGCAGAAGTGGCTCAGGCTGGCACAGTCCACGCCTGATGACGTCAGACAGTCGCCGCTTCTCTTTTTCTGCAGGCTTTTTTGTTTTTCCTTTTCCTCTCCTAAACTAACTTCCC
>NW_006419696.1:2839-3453 GCF_000296735.1 Chrysochloris asiatica | reverse complement strand
AAAATCCCTTAGCTTCTGTTTATCCTGGAATGTTTTGATTACACCATCATATTTGATTGATAGCTTTGCTGGATAACTGATTCTTGGTTGGCAGTTTTTTGTTTTTTGTTTTTTTTTCTTTATTTCAGGGTTTTATATATGTCTCCTCATTGTCTTCTTGCTTACATGGTTCCTGCTGAGAGATCCGAGCTTAATCTGACTTGCTTGCCTTTGTATGTGACACTTCTGTTTTCTCTGGCTGCTTTTAGAAGTGTCTCCTTATATTTGAGTTTGGAGAGCTTGACTATGCTGTGTCTTGGTGATTTTATTTTGGGATCTACCATTCCTGGAGTTCATTGAGCTTTTTGAATATTTATCTTTTCACTTTTCAGGATGTTAGAGAATTTTTCTTCCCGCAGTTCTTCGACTATTTCCTCTGTGGACTTGTGGGCTTCTTCTTGTTCTGGGATGCCAATAATTCTTAACTTATTCCTCTTCATGTTGTCCAACATGGTTCTTAAACCTTCCTCAGAATTCTTTATCCTTTTTTGTGTTTGTTCTTCTATCTTAGTGGTATTGAGAGATTTGTCTTCCAGGTCACTGGTTCTGCCTTCCATCTCATCTATTCTACTCCT
>NW_006419696.1:0-734 GCF_000296735.1 Chrysochloris asiatica | reverse complement strand
TGGATCTCCCCTCCTCGTGAACCAAACACCCATGAACAACACAACTATGTCGAGGTCAGATCTCAGCAGATGGCGACCTTCACTGCACCTCCACCCTAGCTGCCATGAAGACCCCTCTCCCTGTTCTTTTAAACCATGAAGAAAAGAGGAATCTCAGAGACAATTGTTTAATGTCAATAAATATCTTTGCCACTTTAGAACAATGAGAAACAAGCATAAGTATAATGCTTCATGGGTCCCTGTAATAACTGGAATGATGTTTGGGGACCACCAAATATTGGTAAAAGACTTGTAGCTCATATGAGGGTCCACCCCACACCCCTTGCAAGCTCTTACAATGCAATCCATTACGCTTAATTATAGATAATCCCAAAACCTTGACCAGAGAGCCTTCAATAGTAATAGACTATGGGTTGGGAGCAAATGTTACAGAAAAGAATCTTCTCTCTAAAACTAATTAGACAAAACTCAAGCCCTACGTCTACCAAGAACTCAGGCACAGAATATAAGAAATCATTCAGATATGGTACCCCCTTTAAGTTCAGGAAATGACCCTTCCAAATTGATAGCTACATATGTTAAAGACCTAAAATAAACTATAGTTATAGAAACAGGATGTTGTTGTTGTCAGGTGCCATCGAGTCGGAACCGACTCATAGCGACCCCGTGCACAGCAGAACAAAACAATGTCCGATCATGGGCCAACCTCACTACTGCTGCCACACTTGAGTCCA
>NW_006419695.1:2568-3134 GCF_000296735.1 Chrysochloris asiatica | reverse complement strand
TCATGATCCACACAATCGAAAGCCTTTTCATAGTCAATAAAGCACAGGTAAACATCATTCTGATATTGTCTGCTTTCAGCCAAGATCCATCGGACATCAGTAATGATATCCCTTGTCCTATGCCTCTTCTGAATCCGGCTTGAACCTCTGGAAGTTCTCTGTTAATGTGCTTGCAGCCATTTCTGTATTACCTATAGTAACACTTTACTTGCATGGGATATCAATGATATTGTCCAATGATTTCCGCATTCCATTGGGTCACCTCTCTTGCAAATGTGCACAAATATGGATCTCTTCCAATCAGTTGGCCAGATAGTTATCTTCTAAATTTCTTGGCATAGATGAGTGAGTGCCTCCAGTGTCAGTTCACTTTCTTGAAAGATTTTAATTTTTATTCCATCAATTCCTGATGCTTTGTTCTTTGCCACTTCAATGTACCTTGGATTTCTTCCTTCAGTATCACTGGCTTTTGATCATATGCTACGTCTTGAAACAGTTGAACACCAACCATTTCCTTTTGGTACAGTGAGTCTGTGTATTCCTTCCATCTTCTTTTGATGTTTTCT
>NW_006419695.1:0-1408 GCF_000296735.1 Chrysochloris asiatica | reverse complement strand
CATCAAGGCAGAAAAGAATCCATGTCCATCAGAGAAAACCTGCTACTTTGACTGGATGTTAAAGGAAACTGGTGAGCTGATAACCTGGTATGCTCCTTGAGGTGAACTACTGGGTCTGCTTTTTTAATGGACATGTAGAAGATAAAACAATGAGGAGATAGGTTGAGTTTGGGGATAATATCTAGTTATTCATTGGCCAGATAATTAAGTATTGTTAGCATTATTTCCAGCATGACAGCAATACACAAGTTAGCACAGTATGGCAAACTGACAGATAAGTTGTGAAATATCTAGAGAGTATCACTAAAATATAGTATATGAGCTCTAACATGGGTTTTGGTCAATTTTTTCATCTCAATGGATGTAAAATGAGCCATCTCAGAAGCACGAATGGGGATCTCTAGAATAAAGAGTCTGAAATGTAGCACATCATTTGGTCCCTAACATCCTCGCTCTGAACCTTCTTGTTACAGAAGTAACAGCTTTTCTACTAAAGAAGTGGCAGCTCTATAGGCAACGTCACCAAAAACATAAGGCAGAGTAGCAGGCATCCCTGCCAATGAAGCAAAAAAACTGAATGTGAGTTATGTTTGTTGACCCACAGAGCTAGAGTTGAGTGCTAGTGTGTTTAGGCTTATGGCAGAGTAGCATGTCCTTTCAGGCATTTATCAGCAGTGTTTAAAGAACATTGTAATATTATCTAAGCAAGGTAGAGGCTGTGACAGTGTGGCTGAGAGGCCAAGGACAAAAGAGAGATCTGTCTGCAGGCATGGCTGGGAAGATGCTCTCTTGACCAGAAGACCTGTATCCTGAACATTTCTGACCCTTAGTTGTAAATTATTAACTTCCCTAATAAATTCCACAATCATGAATATGATACTGTGATTTCTGTGTTGACATTAAAATTGCCCAACCCAGCAGAGCAGAAGAGAGTGCTGTGGGAGGAATAGCTGGTGCTAGAACCACCTTATAGGATCCAGCCTTGGGCTGAAGTTGAGTTTGATTATCCTTCCCCCTTGTGAAGTCAGAGGAGGTCAGATACAACCCCTGTTCTATTTTTACAAATGTCTATAGAAATAAAAGTAGATAGAAAACAACCAAGGAAGCACACATTTTTTTCTCCTTGTCCAGCCTTTGTCTCCGATCTAACACTCACTATATGCATATCTAAGTGGGAGCCAGCTGGCAAAACAGAAATGGAGTTTGTAAAATCTCAACCCTAGCATACATTGCAGAATATAGAGGGATAAGTTTGGGTCTTAGAGATAAAATTGTATTAACTGTCACATTCTTCCCCTTTGTCTACTCAACTTTCTTTCTTTCTTTCTTTCTTTCTTTCTTTCTTTCTTTCTTTCTTTCTTTCTTTCTTTCTTTCTTTCTTTCTTTCTTTCTTTCTTTCTTTTTTTAA
>NW_006419694.1:2020-3127 GCF_000296735.1 Chrysochloris asiatica | reverse complement strand
AAACAAACAAAAAAACAACGCAAAATTGGACATCAGCAAAATTAAACATCTCATTTAAAAAATGAATAGACAAGCCACAAACTGGAAGAAAATATTAACAAATCATATATTTAATAATGGGTATATCTACTTTTAAAGCCAACATTAAGAAGATAAATACCCATTTTAAAAATGAACAGGACACTTCACAAAAAAGAAGTTAAATAAACACATCATGCAATATCAAGAAAATGCAAATTATATAGCAATCCTTTTGCACACACTAAAAATGGCTGACATCAAAGGTACTAGGAAGAAACAAATGTTAGTAAGGATATAAAGCTATTGGGACTGTCATACATTTCTGCATGAATACAAAATGTGAAAAAATGTTTCAACCATTTTGGAGGACTGTTGGGCAGTTTCTTAAAAGGTTAAACAAAGACCTACCCAGCAATTTCTGTCCTAGATATTCAGCCAGGAGAAATGAAAGGAAAAAAGCATATGTAAAAGTATATTTATGGAAGCAGTTCTCATAATAACTAAAATCTAGAAGCAGTCTAAATATTTATCAACAGGAGAATTAATTATTAAATTGTAGTGCATTTATATAATGGAATAATATTCAGTAATAAAAGAAATGCATTACTGATACACATAGCATAGATTAATCTTCAAAACACTGTTAACTGATAAAGACTAAACTCAAAGGAAAACATACTGCATGATTCTACTTACATGAAACCCAAATAAGAGTCAAAACTAATCCCTTATATCAGAAATCAGAGTGTAGTTGTGAGAAATGCAGTGGAGAACTGATCCAAAGGGACACAAGAGAACGTTCTAGGAGGATACTAATGTTTTGCATATTGGTTTGTGTGATGGTTATATGTCATAGATTGAACTGTATTGCCCTAAAATAGTTGTCAACTTGGCTAGGCCATGATTCTCCATGTTTCGGCAGCTCTGTGATGATGTACTCATCCCACATGATGAGATTTGACATGATCAATCCTGATCTGATTTAAAGGGATTAGAGTGGGACTGAATACCTTTACTCAGGTCACAGTCCTGATTCCATTTAAGGGGAGTTTCCCTGAGTGTGGCCAACATCACTGTTGATCTTAA
>NW_006419694.1:0-515 GCF_000296735.1 Chrysochloris asiatica | reverse complement strand
GGCAGGCTTGCAGAATGTGCCCTTTGGTTGTTTAAATAATTATATATTCCTGAGTGTTTTTGCTTACACCACATCCACCCAAAAACAAACAAACAAACAGAGGGAACAAAAGCAAATACTGTTGAATGATGATGCACAGAGGAGACTGTAATCATTGCAATGAAACAATGCTATAAAACCAATGTTCTCCCATGTAAACTATCACTCAATTCACAATAAAAACTTTTTTAAAAAAATTATAAACTGTCAGAAGAGCCATTTAAAATAGGTCTTGATTTTCTCTAAAGCCAAAATGTAATATTGCTGTAATGTAATAATGATTTTGTTAACAAGTCTCTATATAAACATTAGTTGGGGGAACAAACAAGATGGTGGATCAGGTGGATGTATAGCAGAGAGCTCTGCCAACAACAACACAGAATACCTGCCCAAGCAGTTTCAGGGGATGGTCCCAGAACTCTGAACCACATATAAAGGAATACTTAGAAGGTTGGAAGGCTCACAGCTGGGGGAAT
>NW_006419693.1:0-3175 GCF_000296735.1 Chrysochloris asiatica | reverse complement strand
TGTTGTTGTTGTTGTTGTTAGTTGCCATTGAGTCAGTACCGACTCACACCGAAACACTGCCCAATCCTGGGCCAACCTCACAACTGTTGCCAAGCTTGATCTGTAGATATGCTTAAAACTAAGAACAGAACATTGCAAGAATCATAATCAATAAATGTTGAATTAAATGTCTACAAATGCATTACATGCTAAATTAGTATTCATAAGAATTTCATTACATTTGAAAACAATCTATAGACTAGACTGCTTAGTTCACAAGAATTCCCTAAGTGTGCATGAAAAATCACAGCCAATTGTGAATTAAGTTAATTGTTCACAGCCAGATTACTTCAAAGGCAAAAAAAAAAAAAAGTTTTAAGTCTTCAAAAATATTTACAGGAAAAATAAGTTACACTTCACATAGCATTTTTTTTTTTTTAATTAAGTGAGTTTGGGGACCTTTGAAAGAAAACATTCCTAATATCTTAAGACAACCCTGGGCAATCCTGTCCTGAGCCCTCAAAGAAGAACCATTAAAATCAACAAGAAATTCAAGTTACCTGAAAGGTTGTTGGCCTTAATTAAATCTAGTTCAAAGCAACATTATGTGTGGTGGTGAGTACAGAATCTGGAATCAGACGATCCCAGTTCAAATCCTTTCTCCAGGCTTGCTAACTATGTGTCCTATGACAAGTGCCTCAACCTCTCTGAACAAAATCTTCTACAAAATGAGGGGAATAATAGCACCCACTTCAATAGGTGGGTGGCATTAAATTAGCTAGTACATGTAAAACCTTTGTAACTGTATTGACCAGTACTAGCTGCCATGGAATCTATTCTGACTCACAGCAACCCCATGTACATCAGTAGACTGTGCTCAAAAGAGTATCCAATGGCAGATTTTTTTAAAGTACATTACCAGGCCTACTTTCTTTCAAGATGTCTCTGGGTATACTTGAACATCCAGGCTTTTGGTTAGCAGCCAAGTACTTAATCATTTGTACCACTGCCTGACAGACAGTAAGTATTTAATGAATGCTAGTTAGTCATAGGAAATTAGATCTGCCAAGGAAACCCCACTCCATGGCTTTACTCTTTAGTCATTTTTACATCTCTCCAAGGTGAGTGTGTGCAAAGACAGAGACACTTTTTCAACCAACCTTCTCCTGTAAGAGGCCAGGGCATGTTTGCCAGCAGAAGACAAATGGGTTTTCTGAGCCAAACAAGAGTACACCATAAACCTGGGGCACAAACATTAGTTTCAGAATAAAACCCCTTGCTTTGTGTTAGCCTTAAAATAAACAGTTTTCTAGACCCCCTGTGGTGGACTACTTATGTTTATAGAGAGAAAAAAGAGAATTTTTTGCAAAGCTACATAATTAATTAATCTCCAACAGAGTGGTTGATCTGCAGCAAATGGATGCACCCTACAAAAATATCAATTATTTGAATGCAAATTCAGTGTTTTATAGGACACTATAGAATCAAGGTAATTCTTTATAAATAGTCACTTGGCAGGGGGTGGGAGGAAGGAAGGAAGAAAAGAAAACCTAGAACCAAAGAATTTATAGTATGAACTCATTTAGAAAGATAAATCCAAACTCCCTTTGCATATGTGTTACTGGAAGGACACACACCAAATTGTTTGCAATTTGGTGGGGGAGCAGAATCTGTGGCAGAAGAAATGGGGAAGGGGAATAAGCCTGGAAAAAATTATTCCAATCTAAAGAGAATAAAATTTGGAGAATCAGCTGGATTCTCAAAACTTGAGGTAAACTCACAACATGGTCACAGAACCTGCAGATCTCCCAACCAGATTTGGAAGTGAGCAATAAAGAAATCTTGCCAGGGAGAGGAAACAGGCTGCATCTTACAGGCTAAGTAGCATCACCAGACAAAGATGGCAAGAAACAAGTCAACTAGTAAGAAAGCTCCCTAGTTAGAGAGTTCAATAGTTCATGTTGTTGTTCATTGCTCTTATGTTGACTCTGACTCACGGTGACCTTACATATAAAAACCAAGCCCACGACCAATGAGTGCATTCCAACTCATAATACCCATATGGCAAACTCATCCTTCTCCCACAGAGCCACTGGTAGGTTTGAACCACAAATCTTGTAGTAAGCAGTCCAGTACTTGTGCTACAGCACCAGCGGGGCTCCTTTACCTTACATATGAGAGAACAAAATGCTGTTCAGAAAGCAGAGACAAAGAGAAGTACAGAAAAGATAGTCGAAGAGTTACTGGAATCAAATTTCAGTTATGGCAGTTCAAGTTCACCAGACACTCCTTGGAAACACTTTACAGGGTCACTATGAGTCAGGACCAACTTGACATCACTTAACAACAACAACAACATTAAAGATAAGACAAGCATTCAAGAAGCTGAACAAACCACAAACAGGATAGATTCCAAAGGAAAATCAGCAAGACATAGCATAATCCACCAGTTAAGAGACAGAGGGTGACAGAATAGATAAGAAAACAAGATCCTTCAATATGCTGTCTGCAAGAGATGCATCTCACACACAGAGACAAAAACAGATTAAAAGTCAAAATGTAGGACCAAGAAAAAGACTCCATTCTGTACATTAGCCTGAATATGTCCTCCTGTTCCAGGAACGTGCTAAATCAGCTCATGCTGCCTTAGAATATCCTTTCACCCCTAGCAACAGCAAGAACTAGATAAGCAGTAGACAGGACAACCCAAGGCCAGATGCCAAATGTTTTCCTTATCCTAGCCTAAGAACAAAAGACCACCAGTACTGACCAATTAAACTGTAACATCTCATACTTTGCCAAATGCCAACCAATCCAAATATTGCAAAGCTGAAAAACCCTGAGCTTGTTTGAAAACTCTATAAAAACCCCACAGACAAAGGGTTCGGGGCTCCATCCCTCATCCGCTGCATTGGATGCAGGTGGAGTCTGAGCTCAGACTTGAATAACTAGGAGTTCGGGGCTCCATCCCTGATCCGCTGCGTCAGATGCAGGTGGAATCCGAGCTGGAGCTTGAATAAACAACCCTTGTGCACTTGCCTCGGTGTCAGCTCCTTGATGGTCTTTGGGGACCCCGAATTCTGGGCATAACAAAAGGATGGAAAAAAATATACCAAGCTAATCGCAATCAAAAACAAACAGGATGTGGCCAGAGACGGGTAAGGATCACGTGGAACCTCGGCTACTTAAGACAGAG
>NW_006419692.1:2481-3197 GCF_000296735.1 Chrysochloris asiatica | reverse complement strand
TCTCTGAATTTTCCTGTTCCAGAATGCCAATAATTCTTAAGTGGTTCCTCTTCATGTTATCCAGCATGAATCTTAGACTCTCCAGATTTTTTTATCTTTTTTTCTGCTTGCTCTTTTATCTTAGCAGTATTGAGAGATTTGTCTTCCAGCACGCTGGCTCCTACTTCCCTTCCTTCAATTCTGCTCCTTTCCCCTTTCAGTGTATTGTCCATTTCTGATAGTTTATTATTAATTATCTGGACCTCTTTTGCGGGTTTTGAATTGTTTCCAATGCTGTATCAATCTTGTTTGCTTGCTCTTGCAGTACTTTTCTGACTTCTCCCTTGTTTTCCTCTACCCCTTTTCGGAGCATTTGAATTTGTTTCCATATTATTCTTCTGAATTCCTTCTCAGGCAAATCCAAAACCTGCTCTTCCTTTTCTGGAAAGCCTTTGTCTGTCTCCAGCTCATTTGTCTCAAGTTACTCTTTTCTGGTTTTGGACATGTTTTGAGATCTTTTGTTATGGGGTTTTTTGTTTTGTTTTGTGGTAATTTTCAGCAGTTATGTGGGGTTTTAATGCTTAAATGGATGTTTGCTGCTGTGTTGTTAAGCTTACTGGGTGTCTCCTGGTGAATATGATCAGGACATAGGCTTCCCTTTATGCATGTAATGCTTAGCAGCTGTTATTGGCCCTTGTCTCAATGGTGGAATATTATGCAGTATGCTTGTAGCTTGG
>NW_006419692.1:0-1566 GCF_000296735.1 Chrysochloris asiatica | reverse complement strand
AGGAATCTGATGCCCTGCACCTTATGCTTGATCCAGAGCTCTGGGGCTGTTCTGTGAGAGCAACTTCTCTGGGTTTTCAGTCCCTCCCCCGCAGAGCCTGTCTTATCTGACTCTGCTTTTGCCGTCTCCAAAACCAGAAGTGCATGATAAACAGATTTTTTAATTAACATAACAAGGCAATAGATATTTGAGAGCGGGAACTGGGAAAGTTTTACAGAAACAACTACGATTTAGCTGGATCTTAACAAAGAAACAGGAATTAACCAGACAAACAAGGTAAGAAAGGACATTTTAGACAGAGAGAACAGAATGTACAAATGTGATAGGAAATGAAAAAGCATAGCTTGTTTTTAAAAATGCCAGTAAGGTGTAATTATGGATTATACAGTAATGAGGAACATGGGGAAAGAAGGTAGAGGACAGTTGATAAACTTGTGCTACTTTACATTTTCAAAAGTCTTCTAATCTTGAAGACCTTGCAGGCCACCTTATAAAGTGGACTTCATGAACTTTATTGATGAGTAGTAAGGAGTAAGGGGTAACTCATTCAGGGTTGATCCTTTGCAGCCTGTCCAGAAAAGAAAGTGGCCACTTGTAAAGTTCCTTGGAAATTAGTTGTGGTTTAATGTTTAGTCCTGGTCACAGCAATGGTTGTACCTACACACCCTCTTCATCCCAGGAAGAGGCTGTTATTGTTGTTGCTAAGTGCCATGAGTCGGTTCCAACCCTTAGAGATCTTGTATAGGGTGTATTTGAACCCTTGACATTGAAGTTCAAACTGACCTTGCCATCAAATGAATTATCCTGCAGTGCCACACCAGGAAGAGGCTAGCTCTTGTCTAATCATGAGCTGATGTGATGAATCCCTTGCTAGCTATGTCATACAACCTCAAGTACCAGGCCTGTACCTTAGCCCTCAGGCATGACTACAGAGAGTTTTCCTCACTCACAAATGCTGAGCTAGTAGACAGACTGAAATCAAGGTTATGCCATACTGTAGTATTATTATGTAACATGGTATCCCAGGGTGGCATAAGCAATTAAACCCTTATCTACTAACAAAAAGACTGGCTCTAACCAAAAGATGGGCTCTGGTTCAAGTCTACCTGGAGGCATCTTAGAAGAAAGGTTTAGCTATCTACTTTGAAAAGATCACAGCCATTGACAATTCTCTGGAGCACAATGCTACTTTGTAACACCATGATTCAGAATGGTTTGGGTTTGCATTATTCATACTCCCTGAATCAAACCAGAGAAGGGTTGTAGTATCCCAATAGTTGTTATTGTTGTTAAGTGCCTTTGAATCAGTTCAAACTCACAAAAACCTTGTATAGTGTTTCCAAAGACCGGCTGGTGAGTTTGAACTTCTGACCTTGTGGTTAGCAGTCTACAGCTTATCCTACAATACCACACCAGGACGCTAGTATGTGCAACTGAGTTGGTTCCGACTCATAGCAACCCTGTATGGGGTTTCTGAGGCTGTAAATATTCATAGGAGCAGAAAGCCTTATCTTTCACCGGCAGAGTTGCTGGTGGCCCTGAACTGCCGACATTTGCTTCAAAGTC
>NW_006419691.1:2720-3265 GCF_000296735.1 Chrysochloris asiatica | reverse complement strand
TAGAAAGCTTGAACAAACCCTAACAAAAGAAGAAATTGATCAGGTCATCAAAAACTCCCAAACAAAAGAATTCCAGTCCCAAATGGCTTCATGGGTGAGCTCTACCAAGCATTCGGGGAAGAACTGTCACCAATTCTATTCAAATTATTCCAGAAAATAGAGGAGGATGGAAAACTCCCTAATACTTTTTTTTTTTTTTTCTCATGAATCTCTTTATTCTTGGTTTGGTATGAATCACAGCCACCATTTTCCAGATGTGAGCATTCAGAGATTTTTAAGGGCTTTCTCCTCAGAGACTGTGAGATTCTCCTACTATCTAGAATAAATCCCATTGAAATCAAACTGCCCCACAATGGGTCAGCCCCCAGGATATCAGTAAAGTCCAAATGCGGTCTGCTGAGAAGTCCAGAGGTGCTGCAGGAGAGGTGGGAAATGAAGTATATAGACCCGTTTCCTGAGGACAACACCCTGCCTGTAGCTGCTGAGCATGGTTCTGGGAACAGCCTGCCATCCCAAAGCTGTAGATGCTTGGCTGAGATTCTTGG
>NW_006419691.1:0-1005 GCF_000296735.1 Chrysochloris asiatica | reverse complement strand
ACAGGAAAAAAACGAAACAACATAGGCAGACTGACTGAATACTACAAGAACAAACAACTGGCTTGCCCAGGAGACATCAAGGCAAGTGGTTGGGTCCCCCTCAGGGCAAACCTCCTTCTAAGACTAAGACTTAATGGGAATATACACTCTGATTGGTGACCACATTCATCATCGATAAGGGGAAGTAAGAGAAAAGCAGCAATGAAGCTGCGGACGAAGCCCTACAATGCTGGATAGATTCCTGTGAACCTGGGTGGAGACCTGGTTGGCCGGCAGTGTGGCAAGTCCAGGGCACTCTGGGACCCAGAGTCAATGGCATAGCCACAGAGGACTAGAGTGATGAGTGAAGTGTCCAGCTGATAAGAACAGAGGGAACATGCATTAAGTACACCCACACTTGCAGATAATACCCACTTGACCTGGCTTCAATGACTGGATAATCAGAGCTCAACTAGAAGAAAGAAGAGGAAAATTTAAGAATAATCTGATACAATTTGATGAACTTGACCTACCCCTATGGATGTAGTAGCTCAAAAGAGGGAAGAAATCTTGAAAGCGAGGATCATTCCTTCCCCCTCCACACACAGAAAGATGAGCAACTTGGACATTGGCTACCCAGAATGGGATGGGAGGGAGTGCTACAGAGGCAAGAAGTGACTGGCTTACAAGCTTTCAAGAGGGAACCTAGATCTAGAGGACGTGGAACAAGGTAAAATCTCCACTGAGTAGTATTCAATTTGTCTGGGCAGGGTTGATGAAAGGAGATGTAGATAGGTCTCTTGTGATACAATAGTGAATAATTGTTATCAGGACTGATTGTAAGGGCTGGAAATGTAAAGGAAGACATTTTGTGGCAAATGGAGGGGAGTGATTGACATTGCAGTCTAGGAGCAGAGGTCCCTGGGACCTTCAAAGGAGAAGAGCAGAGAATGGGATGCTATTCAGAGAAGCAGTAATGCCAGAGATGGAGGCAGAGACGATGACTTGGAGAGATGAAGTGGCTGG
>NW_006419690.1:2496-3152 GCF_000296735.1 Chrysochloris asiatica | reverse complement strand
GTGATTCTGAAATTTATGCCACGGGTATTTTAAATACCAGAAGGATCAACCATTGTGGACAGGTTTCATATGAGCTTCCATACGAAGACAGACTAAGGAGAAGTAGTGGTGAACTACTTCCAAATATTTAGTCACTGAAAACCTTATAAATAGCAGAGAAACATTGTCAGATATAGTGCCATAAATGAGATCATCAGGTTGGAAGGCACTCAAAATGCGACTGGGGAAGAGCTGCCTCCTCAAAGTAGAGTTGACCGTGATAACACAAATGGAGTAAAGCCCATGGGAGTAAATCACTCAGGATATTCATTTGATGAAGGGCACAACCCAAAATGAAGAGAAATGGTTGTAAAAAATCCATTAATAATCAGCATATAGAATGTACAAAGTATGAATCTGAGAAAATTACAATTTGTCAAAAAAGAAATGGAATGAATGAAAATTAGTATCTTAGGCCTAAGTGAGCAGAAATGGATTCATATTGACCATTTTGTGTCGAGGTCCTATGTCGGGGTCCTGCCTCGACAAGGAAGTGTGGGTGTCACAAAGAAGGGAGCTCTGGTGGCGAAAGTGATAGAGAAAGAGAGAGACGAAATATATACAAAAAAGATAGACACACAGATATGATGCAAGCTGACAGGTAGACAGATCTGCAA
>NW_006419690.1:0-521 GCF_000296735.1 Chrysochloris asiatica | reverse complement strand
AAAAGGTAATATGGAAACGGCTGCAAGCATATATTGACAGATAACTTTGAGAGTTTAAAGCAGGATTCAGAAGAGGCTGTAGAAAGATGTTTACCTGTGTTTTATTGACTATTCAGATGCTTTTGATTGTGTGGATCATGATAAGCTATGAACAACATTGTGAACTATCAGTATTCTAGAACACTTAATTGTGCTCATGAGGAATCTGTACATGAACAGGAGGCAGCTGTTTGAAGAGAACATGGGGACACTGAATGGTTTAAAATTAAGGAAGGTGTGCGACAGGGTTTTTTACTTTCACCATACTTATTCAATCTGTATGATGAGCAAATAAACCAAGAAGCTGGATTATATGAAGAAATAAGTGGCAGTAGGACTGAAGGAAGACTCATTAACAACCTCTGTTATGCTGGTGATAAAATCTTACTTGCTGAAACTGAAGAAGACTTAAAATATTTACTGATGAAGATCAAAGACCACAGCCTTTGGTATGGATTGCATTTCAATGTAAAGAAAACAAA
>NW_006419689.1:2449-3241 GCF_000296735.1 Chrysochloris asiatica | reverse complement strand
CCAAGCCCTAAAGCTCTAACAGCCATAGCCCTAGCCCTAAAGCCCTTAACGTAATGTCCTAGCCCTATCCTTATCCCTAGACCTAGCCCTAAAACTCTAGCGCTAGCCCTCTCCCGAAAGGCCTAAAAGCACTAGCTCTAACGCTCGCCCTAAAGCAATAACTGCCCTAGCCCTAGCCCTAGCTCTAAATCCCTAACAGGTTAGCCCTATCCCAAGCCTTAAATCCCTAACAGCTGTAGCCCTAGCCCTAGCCCTAGGCCTAGGCTTTAAGACCTAAGAGTCCTAGCCCCAGCACTAGCCCTAAAGCGCTAACAGCCCTAGACCTAGCCCTAATTGCCTAATAGCCCTAGCCCTAGCCGTAAAGTCCTTGCCTTAATACCCTAGACCTAGACCAAGCCCTAGCCCTAAAGCGCTAACAGCCCTAGACCTAGCCCTAATTGCCTAATAATCCTAGCCCTAGCCGTAAAGTCCTTGCCTTAATTCCCTAGCCCTAGCCCTAGCCTTAAAGCCCTAAGAGACCTAGCCCTAGCCCAAAAGCCCTAACAGACCTAGCCCTAGCCCTAGCATTAGGCCTAATTCCCAAACAGCCCTAGGCCTAGCCCTAAAGCCCTTGTCCTAATGCCCTAGGCCTAGCCCTAAAGCCCTAACCCTAGCCCTAGCCCTAAAGCCCTAAGAGCCCTAGCTCTAGCCCTAAAGAACTATAAGCCTTAGCCCTAACCTTAGTCCTAAAGCCCTAACATACCTAAGCCTTGCCCTAAAGACCTAACTTCCCTAGTCCTAAAGCCCTAACAG
>NW_006419689.1:0-454 GCF_000296735.1 Chrysochloris asiatica | reverse complement strand
CCTAGCCCTAAAGCCCTAACAGTGCTAGACCTAGCCCTAAGAGACCTAGCCTTAGCCCTAAAGCCCTAACAGCCCTAGCCCTAGCCCTAATTGCCTAACAGCCCAAGCCCTGGCCTTAAAGCCCTTACCTTAATTCCTTAGCCCTAGAACTAGCCCTAAAGCCCTAGCCCTTGCCCTAAAGCCCTATCATCACAAGGCCAAGCCCTAGCCCTAGCCTTAAAGCCCTAAGTTCCCTAGCCCTAGCCCTATAGGCCTAAAAGCTGTAGCCCTAGTCCTAGCCCTAGGCCTAGCCATAAAGACCTAAGATCCCTAGCCCTAGGACTAGCCCGAAAGACCTAGCAGCCCTAGCCCTAGCCCTAATTACCTAACAGCCCTAGCCGTAGCCGTAAAGTCCTTGCCTTAATGCCCTAGCCCTAGCCCTAGCCCTAAAGCCCTAGCCCTAGCCCTAAAGCCC
>NW_006419688.1:2054-3188 GCF_000296735.1 Chrysochloris asiatica | reverse complement strand
AGTACTCTTTGTATGGACATGTTGGATTACTCTGCCATGTAGCTATCTCTCTAATTATGGACATTTTGGACTGATATGCCATGTAGCTAGCTCTCTGAATATGGACTCTTTGGACACATATACCATGTAGCTAGAACTCTGTATATGGAAATGTTGCACTTCCCTGTCATGTAGCTAGCTCTCTGTATATGTACATAAGGGACTTTTCTGACATGTAGCTAGCTCTCAGTATATGGGCATGTTGGACTCATTAGCCAGGTGCGAGTACCCTGTATATGGACATGTTGGACTACTCTGCCAAGTAGCTAGGTCTCTGTATATGGAAATGTTGCACTACTCTGTCATGTTGCTAGCGCTCTGTATTTGGACATATTGGACTTGTCTGCCATGTAGCTAGCTCTCTGTATATGGATATGTTGGACTGACTGCCAAGTAAGTATCTCTTTGTATATGAACATATTGGACTTGTCTGCCATGTAGTTAGCTCTCATTATATAGACAAGTTGTACACATCTGCCATTTAGCTAAAACTCTGTATATGGAAATATTGCACTACTCTGCCATGTTGCTAGCTGTCTGTATATGGAATTATTGGACTTGTCTGCCAAGTAGCAAGATCTCTGTACATGGATATGTTGGACTGATCTGCAAAGTAGGTAGCTCTCTTTATATGAATATATTCGACTTTTCTGCCATGTATTAACTCTCAGTATATGGACACGTTGGACTCAATAGCCAGGTAGGTAGCACTCTTTGTATGGACATTATGGACTACTCTGCTTTGTAGCAGTTCTCTGTATATGGACATTTTGGACTTATCTGCCATGTAGCTAGCTGTCAGTATATGGACATGTTGGATACATCTACCATGTATCTAGAACACTGTAAATGAAATGCTGCACTACCCTGCCATGTAACTGTCTCTCTGTATATGAACATATTGCACTTGTTTGTCATGTAGCAAGCTCTCAGTATAAGTACACATTGGAAACATCTGCCATAAAGCTAATACGCCGTATATGGACGTGTTGGATTACTCTGCCATGTAGCTAGCTCTCATTATATGGATTCCTTGTATACATCTGCCATGTACCTAAAACTCTGTACATGGAAATGTTGCACTACCCTGCCATG